>NC_061115.1:94551363-94860820 GCF_002878395.1 Capsicum annuum
ATCAATACCAAAAGCTGTTAAACCAAAAAACCCACTACCTAGACTCTACAATGCTACCTATACAGGTCTACCATGATGCCCATAGAAACCTCTAGAATCTCTACCTCAAGAAGATTAACCTCAAAACTCACCCTGATGGTGCACCTTCTTGGCACCTTTTTGAGATACTTAAAGAATAGACTCAATCATCTTATGTAAATCCACTGTGCTCTGAAATAATGTTCAATGAACAACCATTTAATTTATAGCTAGCTAAAGAGAAACATCCAACCATTTTACAAACTTCCAAATTTTCTCAAATTCGGTGGCAAAACTGGTATAAGAATATATAGACAAGACATGAAAGTGTGCCTCATACTCTGAAATAGTCATGGAGCCCTAATCCAAGCAAACAAACTCATCCTCTCATCTGATCCCTCAGACTATAAGGCACAAACTTCTCTAAAAAGTCCTTAGCAAATGGATCCCAAGTTATCTTTAGAGAATTAAGAGGTCTGCAACTAATAAGTGACCTCTACCAATCTCTGGCTATATCTTTCAATTGATAATTAGTATAAGAAACCCCTTATAACTCAAGCGAACCAAGGTTATGAAACTTCTCTCTACAATAAATTAAGAACTCATAGGCATCCTCAACCATAACACCACTGAACCTAGGAAGAACCAACTGAGTGAATCTCCCAAACCTATTTTGATCTATAGAAAACATAACTATACTTGCAACAATAAGAGACATAGAAAATCTAGCTGGCTGAGATCCCATTTGAGGAGGTGACATAGATGAAGGCTGAACTCCTAACTTCAAAATACTATACTCAGATGCCTGTACAAAAGGAATACACTCAGAGTCTATGGAGTACCATAAGAATATGTTGATGCCACTGGAGGATCTATACATAAAATTGAAGGAACACCATGAAAATTCGTGCAAAAAAAAGTAAATATGATTTAAAATGCAAGGTATGAAAGGACCCACATAATAATAAAAAAATAAAAGAAGTTTCCTAAACATATTTTATAGCCTCTCAAAGATAGATAAAAGCATCTATATACCGACCTCCGACTCTATTAGACACCTTATTCTTATATTATGAGATTATTAAACCTAGCTCAAATACTAATTTGTCATGAACCAAGACCAAAGTTCATGATGGCACTTGCTGGGGCAAGCCTTCATAAGTAAGCCTATTACCAAAATCCAAAGACAAGGCATCTAGAGTGAAGCCAAGACACACAAACATGATGATAGTAGAAATATAATCAAAGATACCAAACTAAATCCCAAAACCTAGTGTCACAATGTAAGAACTACTAAATACATCTCAAATGTCAAAAGATACAATAATAGTTCAAAAAGGATCGAAACTCTATCTTTGAATATAAAATAAGACATGTAATAGGTAGAAAGAGGTAGTAGATCAACTTTGGAAGGCTGAATCAATTGCTACCTTAAGTATACTCTAGATACTGTTTGAATTAACTGTTGTATGGTGCTCTCATACATGGATCTGCACCAAAAGTTCTTAGTAGGGATAGTACGGTCCACTTGTACTCACCAGGTAACATAGGTCGACTAAGTAAAGTAAAAAATACAGCATATAAGCATAACCTATAGGCACATCACGTACAATCAGAAAATGCCCCAAATAGTAGCCCCATCTCTACTAACAGTTCTAATATACACATATATAACAAATACATATGGAGAAAAGAAGAACAAATATACACGTACATCAAATTTATCTACAAAGAGATTTAAGTGGTTAGCCTGAGTCCAAAAAAACTTCTAGGATTTATAATGTTAGTACTTTTGGTTGAAAAAAAAATTTATGTTTTACCGAAAAAAGACTAAACCACATTTTCTCTACCACGAGTATACTTTTAAAGTATATTAACAAAAATTTGGATGATTTAGAGATGTGTTATATCTGAAATTCTTTTCATTTGTTTGTGTCAGGGTATACTTTAAATTCATGATGTAAAATGAGCAGGATGCGTTAAATTTGAATAGATAAAATATGATAAGTCATACAAAATTTAAATGAGTTAAAGACCAGTGCAGGCATCCTTATAGAATTCAGGGAGCGGGTCTTCTATTTCAGCAGCTTCGGGTGGCCATCCTAGTTCAGCCACACCTCCATACAAGTAGTGAAAGATAGAACATATGGTTGATATCTTGTCAAAGATAGAAATACAATTACAACATAAGCATAATATACGAAGTGCAATAAAGATGATGATGGTGATGATGATGATTATGTGATGCATGCACAAACTTTGTATACACCTTCAAAGGTAAAGCTTCCCAATGTTGGACTCAATGGGGGGGGGGGGGTTCATCAACCTATAACAATTGATATATAATACCAATATCTATATCTCCTCTCCAGCACATACATCGCTAGAGGGTTTGAAAGATATCACTTTTTCTACCAGAAAAAGCAAGTGTTTCCAGTATTTCCATGATGGTACCAATATTTCATGAATGAATAAGATATTAGGATGTAATGCTCACAATCAACCAAAATGAGAATATCTAATATCCAACAAATATACCAACCAAATGATAAAAAATCCACTCAAATCAACCAACCATCCATGATCTGATATAATCTAGAAACTATCAAGTGAAACATGCAATATAATGTCATAGGTACCACATAAATTCAAAAATAGGGTTTTTCCCACCAAAAATAGTAAAACCAAACATATATATATTAATACCAGGATACAAATCATATAAGACCCCACACAGTCACACATAAATATTATGCACATAGGCCCCCATATGGGAACATAAATCACTTAAAATATTTTCCATGATACAAACCCATACCCATAGCATGATTTTACATTATTATTAACTATCCAACCCAGTCTAAAGATAGTTAAGCCATAACCTACCTAGAATATCAAAAATTGATCTAAAAGCCTTTAACCCGGCCTCACGAATAGATCCAACATCAAATAAAACATACAAGTGCAAAATCTATGCATAGAAAAGCCAACAATACTCAAATTGCCCATTTTTGAGTCAAGGTTAAAATGGACCTTCAAAATGAGTTTTCAGAAAAGAAGGGTAAAACTATAATTTTATTTTAGAAATATGTTCTTCCCATACTCATAGGAGTCTACAGCTAAAATCCCATGAAAAATGAGTTAAAAGCAGCGTTCAAAGCCAAGAAAAACCATTTTCAAGCTTTACTAGCAAAAACCCCAAAACCCATTTTAAACTTCAAGAATTTGAAGTTGTTTTGAAGATGAAATAGAGACAAAAAATGATAATTATAAGAGTATAAACTACCCATGAATGAAATATCAAAAACCCTTTTTGGAATCGTCCAAATTAGAGCCCCCAAGCCCCAAAAAGGTTAAAAATAGGGTTTTGATTGTCAACTTAGATAGAAATCATGAAAAATATAATAAAAAGTTATTGGTAAATAGGAAAAATAGAGTTCTAAGTTGAAAGACAATGATTCTATGAGTAAAATGCATTGAAAATCATCAAAATCGGAGCTTCCTAGCTTCTAAAATGTCAAAAATATGAAATTGGGGGGTGTTATACTTAGTGATGATCACTTATGCGACCTGGTCAAATGGTCAGAATGTTGCTTACATGACTAAAGTTCACGTACGTGATCACACCACCACCAATAATTTAAAGACTTATTTTTGACCTCTGAAACTTATTTGGAACCATATGAGCATGGTCCAATAGTGAAATTTGATTGTAAAACAATTCCGGATCCCATGGAATCATCAAATCTACTAAAAATGTCATTAATATAAAATTGAATCTCGATACCCTATTTACACAATTTTAAAACCAAGAATCAAAATGGGATCTGAAAGCCATGAAACTGAACCAACCCCGCTACTAACCCAAATTAAACATTTTGGATCCAATGGAAATATAAGATTTTAGAAAAAAAATATTATGTTTACAAAGTTGACCCTCAAAATCTAATTTCATAACTTTCCAAATCGAGAGTCCAAATGATATATAAAAGTCATAATACCATACCAACTATGTTACCATCCAAAAATTAATGTTTTGGATCTACTGGAGCAATATGTTTTGCCATCCAATGCACATATCAATATATATTGACCAAAGTCAACTATAAGGCTTTTTAAGCTACTAAAAACAACAAACTCTTACAAATCACATTAAAATTCATTATAAACTATGCCAATCATCTCCTAACTTCAAAAATTTCACAAAGCAACCATGAGGAAGGGTAAAATGGTCAAATCACATAAAAATAAATAATTCACATAAACCATCAAAAATTAAGTAATTAAAATCATGACTATGGAAATGGATGAGTGTGGGGTGGAGGAGATCAAACCTCTAATTACCTCTTTGAACACTATCATGGAGTTGCCCAAGGTTATAACTAAGACCAAAATTAAGAAATATGAAAAGCAACCTTAAAAGGTAGGTGTAGAAAGAGCTACATACCTTGCGAGTAAGCACTTAAGAGGTCAAAAAATGAAAAGAAGATAGGGTTCAAGTAGGAGAAAGAGGATGAGAGACTACGGTTGAAAGTTATGATATAAGTCGTGCCATGATAATAAATTAAACGCTACTTAGGAGGCAACCCAAGTTAATATTGTTACTTTAACTTTTTCTTAGTTTTTATTTAGTATCACCCTCGTTTTTCTTGTTGAATGTTAACAAGTTTAAGGGAAGTCTGAGTATCAAAGATCTTAGCTGAGAAGCATGGAAAAAGCTGAGTGTAGGATCCTCCAGACCCATTTGATGGTTATGATGATACTAGGTAGGACTAGAGGCCTCAAGGAGTACTTTTGTCCTTACTTTTAAGTTGTATTTTAAGGACATAATGTGATTTAAGAGTGGGGTGGGGAATAATTTTTATTGTTTAGGGTGAAGTGTTGCTATAGGATTTTAAGATTTTTTTTTTGTTTTTGACTAAATTTTTAAAAAGTACAGAAAGATTTTATCTTTGGTTCTTTTCTATTTTTTTGTTGGTGTCTTTTTAGTAGAAACACACTTCACTTACCCCTTGATTTTTCTTTTTTGTTCTTTTCTGAAGGGGCGCCCTTTGAACCCAATATCCCTTTTGAATTTGTAGGGGTAATTTTAAAATATTTGTTATTAGGAATAAATGAGATGTTCTTGCTAAGTTCTATGTATGATTACATGATAAAGTTGTTTTTGAATGTGAAAATATGTCTAATAAGTTGAATGACTTCTTTGAGACACCTAGACTCAGTTATATGACTCTTGTGTGATGTTGGCTTAATTGTGAATTCTTGATATTTCTTGGGTGAGAGTCTATAGATATCCTTCATAATTTAAGCATGTTCCATGTGTCAGTGAGGTTTTCTACTATATTCCTCATTGTATATTAGTGTCTAGAACTTGCCTGGTATGTTAGCAAAGCGAAATAAATAATGTTAAACATTAGGTTTAAGAGATGATATAGGTATTTCTTTGATAGCCATGTTTTATTCCCTCTTTATCTACACTTACTGTATGAACTTGGTGAGCCCCATTGAGTCTTTAGCATATTTCTTAGTAGCCTTATATGTAGCTTATCCCCTTTCTTTAAATTGACCATAATTTGATCCAAAACTTCTAGGTGCTTTAGTTGAAAAAATTAAGATGTTGAGGAGTGTAAACTTGATGAAGGAGAAAGGTGAAAGCGAAGATCCAAAATAGTAGCCATTGGTGTTTTGAAAATATTTATATGTTCTGGTTGGGAGGAATGTAATAAAAAAACAAATTGGTCAAAAAATGAATCACACGTTGATAACAAATAGTCCCTACTTAAGATGCGTTAACTGGCTAAAAGAGATGTGGCAAAACAAAAAAGAAGAGAGAAAGTAAAAGTGGTGAAAATTGGTTAGTTAGAGAGGAGTTTAATGTAAAGTGTGATGTATTAAAGTACTTTGGGAAGATAGTCACTCTTACTGGCCAAAATAGTTCCTACTTATCTCTTAGCCTACATTACAACCCCTAAAGTCTTATTTGATATTAAGCCTTGATATTCTTATATTAGTGGAGTACTACACTAAGGGCAAGATTATGATTCATCTTATGTGACATGTGAATTCTTTGTGAGATTGAGAAAACTTTGATTCTTACACCCATTCCTATGATGAATTATATATTTTTGAGTAAATATGGGTGACTCTCTTGTGGTGAGGGAAAATATTTGATGGTGGTTAGGTCATTTGTGTGATCTCTTGGTTGAGTAATATTCATGAGTTTGCCAACTTGGTAGAGTCAATTCTTTATGTTAGGAAGTTTTGAAATAGTGTTCATGAGTTTTCAATTTAATATAACATATGTGCTTGGGAACTTGCTATTAATATAGTCATTGTAGTCCTAGATTAAGTGTCTTAGTTGTATTAGTGATGTCAGAGTCTTACTTGTTGGTGCTTAATGTAAAGATTTGTTCAAATACAAATGAGGCTTTAAGTATGGGGTGGTGATCTTAAGCGTATTTATACTCCTATGTGTCATTATCTATGCAAGTTTAGCTTAGTTTATCTTGGTGTGCTTAATGATGTATTAACGGTGTAATTTTGTATTTATGTGTTAATTTACATTGTCATAGTGTTTAAGGTTATTTAAAAAAAGTTAAGTGTTAAAATGATCAAATCGAGTTTTGACGAGAAAACTTGCAGTGCTAGCTTGAGCTATACTTGTTCTAGTGTACTTTGATGAGCTCTGTTGTGTTGTATGAACTAATTAATTTTATATGATATTTTATGAGACTATTGAAGCTGTTTCGGAATCTAATTAAATCCTATAAACAAGTCATAGGAAGTGGGGAAACAAGGATTAAATGTGAGACAAGATAGGAACTTAAACATAGAGAATCCTCCTTTTTTGGGAATGCCTTGTGCCATACCCCCTAAATAAAGGTATATGGTGTGTGATTCACCCCATAGGGAGACCCATACTTCTAATCCTTTATTTTAGTGAGCGACTTACCCCCCAATTCCCGCCTTTAGGCTTGCAACACGAGGCCTCTCCTAGGATGTACAAAAGCTTATTTTTATGTCTTTTAACTGAGGGGAAATGTTGTGAATTCATATAATTTAATCTTGTTCTGCCAATGGACGACCTAATAAATATATAAAGATTACTTAGTGACAATTATACCTCATCTTTGGATCAATGGATGAATTAGATAGGAGACAAGACATCAAGGGGCTCAAACTAGGGTTCTTTGTTCGTTAACTTTACTTTCTTATTGTTTTTCTTTATGAAATCATCTATAGTGATTGTTTGTAAGACTATGAGTGTATAAAAAATCTCATTCTAGGGTTTAGTCTACATACATGAGTGTGTAATTATGATTTTATTGTTGGTTTATATGTTTATCAAGTATGTGATTGTTCTTGCATTCTTATTTTACTATTCTAAAGCGTCAAGAAATTTAGGATAAATATAAGTTCCAAAACGAATTGACCATAGGAAAGGAGGGAAAAAATGAAGAATTTAAGGAGTGTGTATCATATCTTTAATTATTATATATTAATTATTAAAGGGTGATTTGTGGTTAGGATAGAGATATACCTAAACACCCCACTTGGTTAATGAAATGAGAAAATAGTTTAATGTACCCAATTTAAAGACTCATATGCCCCCTCAATGATGTATTTTTACATTTCATTTGGGTAGATGACTTATAGTATTACCATTCCCATGTTATAATATAAAACTCATAAATCAATAATCATGATAAACACCAACACAGTTAGAAACCATGGTTATGCATGAATGTGCAGTATGTTTCAACCCTGGAAGCTCTCTATATATTGTTTACAATCCAAATTTTATATCGTTGTTATTTCTTATTTATTAGTTATACTTAAAAAGTTCATACTCTAATTACATACTCACACGTATTTACTATCATTAGTAACACTAAAATTGGATAGTTTTCTAAGACCCAAGTCCCTATGGGATCGATATTCGACTTGAAAGGCCCATTATATTACTAGAATGACCACGTACACTTGTGTGTGTGGTTGGACGCAACACAAAGCTTCCATCTTTGCATTACTAGACTTAAAATCACAAATCCCTAGTGGAACATAAGAGCCACTCTTGTCATTATAATTATCTTTCTGCTTCCAATCACCATCTCTATCCCTACTATTGTCTATATACCCAAACCTATTATAGTTTTCTCCATAACAGTTCCGACCTTAATACCCTTTCCTAGAATTCCAATTATCTTGATTAGACCCTTGGCCCTTGGATAAAAAACCCTCTACCCCTCTATAAATATATTAGCCTCTTTTTAAGAGTTTGAATCTTCATATCTAGAAGACTTACTTCGTACAACCACTGTATTGACTTATTCTGCTCTAGCCATTGTAAATCTCTTAGTCAATAACCTAATCTCAATCCTTAATTATGCCAACTCTTAATCCACTATCTCTTCTAGTGGTCGCTGCTCATTGGAGGATCCAATTGCATAAGTAATGACTGATCTATATACCTCTAAAATATGCCACCCTCTGTTGGTTTTCATAATCTGATCTAATATCTCAGAAGCATACTTCCATTGTATACTCATGAAGCCTCAACATGTGATATAGTCTTCTACAACCTTCATATTAGCATTCTAGGCTCTGTATAATATCCATAGCAAGTTTCTACCAGTGATCTAGTGATTTGTTAGATTCTGTAGCTTCTTCTTGAACGTCAATCATGTGTCACATTGTGCCAGTTAATGTAACTATCAGAAGTTATATAATTCATGTTTCAATTATAACATTCTGGAGGGCAGGAAAAATCTATCCAAGAACTAAGTCCTTAATTTGTTTCTAGTAATAGATCCATTGAGAAATTCACATAACCATGGAATAGTTTCTCCCATTAGAGAGAAAAGAAATAACCTTAGTCAGATAGCCTACTGACTTACTCCAGGTAAATTATATGAAGTGTAGATTCCCATAAAGTTAATGATATGAATATTTACATCATTAGTATGAGGGCCAAAACACACTTCTTCAAATTCAGTAGCCGGATCATCTAACTCGTCATGTTAAACTTAGTAACTTGAGGCAATTCTAGCAGAATGATAACACGAGTTTCAATCAACTCTACATAACCCAAATCCTCGTCTACATTGTCATATCCATGCAGATACTGTTGGAGAGGCTCTTGTCCTCTATTTCTTCTCAATTCCTCCCCCGCATCAAATCTAGCTAGATTATCTCCCTTTTTTTGTCTAGACCTTTCTTCCCTAGCAACCCATTGGGCAACTGCATGCATAGTATTTTTCTCATCCATTAACTAAGCAATGACTTATTTTGTAGTTACCTAAACTTCAGGCTGTTGTAGTGGCTGATTCAAATTTGCTGGGTCACCATAAACCCCCCTCTCTCTCCAAGCAGGGCTTGTTGATCATGAACTACCTCCCTCTTTGTTACGCCCAAACTGTCACTCCCTTTTTAAGAAGTGTAAGTGGTTATTGTCAAATATATAACCCAAAAAAGGTTGGTATAGAAGCCCATAGGGAATAGGATGTTAATAAAGTTGTATGTAGATTAATTGGCAATTAGTCATCAATTTCGATAAAGTAGGGTTTTTTTTACAACATTGAATAAGTAATTATGGTATGTAAAAATGGCAACACATTATCTGTAACATATTATCAATTAAGAAAGAGTGAACTAGGATTATGTTCACATTGATGTTTGATCACTTTTGGATTATAGGGTATATGAATTTACACAAATGTAAGCAATTATATGGACAATGCAGTCAATTATACATATAAGTGTTTCCCAACCTTCAAAGATGGTTTTCACCTTAATTCTTTCAAACTTAAGGTGATGAAATAATAATTCAACATAATCCCCAAGAGATTAATCTGGTTAAAGTGCTAATCTTTATTTAGAGGTTGGTAACTCTAAAATTTTGCTACTAATCTATTTTCCCACCATTAACTTCTTTACTTAATCAAACAAAGTTTTAGGGTATGTTCTAAAGTTTGCAATAATGAGAACCCATTAAAATAAAGAGAACAAAAATATAATCACAAGTATATTAGAAATTCAATAACCTATAACCCTAGAAGTGAAATTCCACCAAGGATTCCATAACGCTAGTTATGGAGTTTTAACCACTCGTGATAAAAAGATAGATGAAAAATATTGATTTCATATATTGAAGATTAGAGCTTACAATGTAGAATTTCAGAATTTGAATCTAAGTTAAAATGAAGAATTTATGTGTTTCTATCTCCAAAATTATTTCTCAGGAACAAAATACGTTACAAAATTAGCCCCCAGTCCAAGATACCTATTCTAAAGGCTAGACTAGGTAATTATAGGCTCAAAAAAAGTAGGAATTTGATTTTCAAATATAGGCTATCGCATCATGGGTGATGGGTGACGACTGAAGGGATTGTCTCTTAGATAGGCGATAGATCGTCGGAGGAACTGTCGCCTACTTCTAAAATGGATCTGTTCTACATGAGTTGTAATGAATTTAGTGATGATCCATTACTCATCTGATGACCTATTTCCCTAATCGTTGCTTTTTTTGAAATTTCCATGGATTTTTTTTCACTTGACTACTTGGGTGACGGTCCATTGCAACCTTGATGGCCCATCAACTGGATGTCACCCATCTTCCGCTTTCACTTTTTTTTTGGTTCTTGGTGATGGATAGATCTATGGTACGTTAGGCACTATGTCTTAGGTCTTATTAGTTTAAAGTTCCTATTTTTCCTACCCTTGAGTTTGATTCCTGAGAACAAGCACAAAACACATTAAAAACACTAAGGGTTGCTGGAAAACATGCAATTATCCATCTATTAATATGCAAAATGTACCGTCATGAGCCGATACATCAACACCCTTAACTTAGGATGATTTTTTGTCCTCAGGCAACTTAACACTTTATCATACCCGTATCCAGAACTAGAAAGAATAAGCAGTAGTTGGAAATAGCATGATCCCAAACTTGTACTGACCATATATATATACAAGTTATTTACCAATTAAATAGTAGGGATCTACTCATGGCATTACACTCTGGATAAGTTATATAACATACACTTAAGAAACCTAATCTAAAAATTAGAAACCACAAGTATCATTCACATACTCTCACAGCAAAGAAGTCCTTTTCACAGAGATCAAATTAATTCGAGATATATAATTTAAATCTGTCACACTCAAAACAACTTCAAATAATGTATACAAAACACCATAACGTTGCCCGTACCGTTCTATGAAACTCAAAAGCTGATTGACAAGGTTCACTATAAGACTTTATTTGGCTTGTAGTGAAGGCTTGGGTGTAGGTAAGGTTTAATTCTATAACAGAGACTCAACCTTTCTTTCCATCATTACCACCTATTTGATTTATTTTACAATTCATCCTTTCCATTCCTTATATACTTATCCCTTCCTTCTTGTTTAGTGTATGACATTGATATGATCAACTTACACCATTGTTTTAATGCAAGACAGTCATCTTTAATGTAAACCGAACAAGAGTCAAGGTCATATCCACAAGGAATGCAAGCTAGTTTTCAATACCTTACGAGTATTGAGAGTTAACTAGGAGTTAACCCGTAATATGCAACTAACATTACACATTAAAGTAAGATGGGGGGAGGGGTTGGTGTAAATATTTTTTACGCAAAACTATACACTAACAATAATAAGAGATTTAACAAGTGATTAGTAAATCAAATTAAGAGAAATCTTTGGGTTATGTTACCTTAGGGGTCACTTATGTTTGGGTAATCAAAGGTTGGTCCAAGTTTTAGTTAAGGGTTTGGGTAAGCTAGGTATATGGTATTAGTGTTAGTCTTTCAACAAAACACTAAATTTCACTCATGTATTCTTTCGAATACCTCATGAGCCTAACAAATTCATCAACCCAATACCTTATACTTGCATCCTTATTTCTAAGATAATGCGTATGAATGTAGAACACCCACACAAAATCTATATTTCTAAGAAAATTCCATGAGAGAAGCTAAATCAAAGTCTAGTCTACTATTAGTCAACACCCATATCCCTCTTTCAAGATGATATTGGATCCAAGTCGATTGGGGTTTCCACCCAGAATTCTCAAGTCAAACCTAGAGTAATATCAAAACCTAACCTCATTAACTAGTGATTAGGACTAATAATTAACACCTATACAAAGTTAACCACCTAATTTAACATAACCCCAAGATAAGAATTTTAGCTACTCATGAAATTGGAGAAAAGAAATATACCTATGTTGACAGTCAATGCATCCATTGAAAAACAAGAAAGAATAATCAAAACTTCAATTTCAAATTACCACTAAAATCTCTTGAGAATTTACTCTAATTTTTCTTTCCTAAAATTGGAATGTTTGTATCTACTCAAAACTTGAAAATTATTTTCAAGAAACCCAAATTGTGCAAGGGTTTGTGCTTTTTAAGATTTGGGATTCAGCTCCGCGAATTTATGATTCTGACCTTAGAAAATGTTTACTCCATCGCGATCACATTTGGATGACCACATTCGTGACCCATGTGATCGTGATGATACCATCACGATCGCTTAGACTTGAGTTGACATCGGATCGCGATCACAATCCTTAGTCCACGATTGTGGTACCCGAGGGTCGATCCATGGTCTTGATTTTTTTAGCTTATGCAAACACTTTGGTCTTTGCTTTCCTTTTCAGCTCATCTTCACTTCTTTTCATTCAATTACCTGCAAACATACAAACCATGGGATTTAATGCACTTCAATAAAGAATATGCCTCATACATACATTTATTTCTTCTTAGTGTGCTCAAATTCGGATATAGATTAGTGGCAAATTTTCCACTTATCAACATCTCAACTTAAAAATTTGCTTGTACTCAGGAAACACTACTCCATATTTAATGAGGCTACTCAATTATAAGTCTATTCAAACAACCAAATGATCACAATGATTTTGAACTCAATTAGCCCTCAAGCATGGAAAAGGCTATTTAGACAACTTCCCTCAAATCAAACGCACTATCAAGGATGCAAAAGATTTTTAAGAACAACCAAGAAAAACCACTTACTCTCTAGAAGTGAATCTCTATCAATAGCAATTCAACTATACTCCTTTGCCTCATTTTTGAAAGATGAAAACTTCATCCAACTCTATTAGTCTACATGCCTTCTCAAGAAAGGAAATCCCACACATCAAAGTATTTATCGTGCCACAAAGGACTAAAGTGCATGCACTCACTCTCACAAAGAATCTCTCAATGCAAATAAGTTTCATGCCATATGTTATCTCTTATTTTCCATCACCACTAACTTGAAGACACTTGTTTGGAGATTTTGAAGGTTTTTTTTCAAGCTTGTAATGTAGGCTTGGGAAAAAGGTAGGATACACATTTGGGATCAAAGTGTCTACAACCCTCTTTAACTCTACATCAAACACTATTCGATCAAACATGGGGTAACGATCAACTTCATTCATTTCCACCTCACACATGTGCCTACTTTCACTACCTTGATTCACCCATCTTTAAAAGGATTTTTTTCCGTCCATTTCTTTTGTGAAATTCATCCTTTTATTTCTTTTGTTGAATCTTTTCTTTTTCCTACTTATTTGTTCTTATTGCTTAGCTCTTCGACGCTCACTTATAATAAAGTGGCCCAAAATTACCTCTTCCAAGATTCACCACCCCCAACTTAGGATTTTAGCCTCAAGTTGTACTTTCAAGTTCAAAGACGGTAGGGTTCAAAAGAGAGATTAAAT
Organism: Capsicum annuum; assembly: GCF_002878395.1. Classification (NCBI taxonomy): domain Eukaryota; kingdom Viridiplantae; phylum Streptophyta; class Magnoliopsida; order Solanales; family Solanaceae; genus Capsicum; species Capsicum annuum. The sequence goes on from NC_061115.1 coordinate 94,565,105, forward strand.
TAAATGGCTCACGGCTTGTAATACGGTATCCAAAGAAAGGTTCAAAGGCTCAAAATGGGTGACTAGGGATGCTATCTATGTACGGGTAGGATTCTTAGACTAAAGTGGATTTCCATGTTCATAAAGAAGGCCTACGATCATTTCTCAACCATGCATGATCAAGATTAGCTTTGAGAGACTAACTAGGTAAGTTCTAGATGATACAAGTAAACATGAGAATTAAATGACTAAGCTCACTGCACATGACATGTAAACTTTTCAAGGAGGCTCAATAGCATTTCCTACTTGGAGACCAAAGGAGCTATTTATACCAACTGAAGACTTTGGAGTCACAAAAAGAGGTAAAGTATTGTTACAAGATCATTCATGTTCATGCCCTAGATTTTCACCAAAAATTTTGGACGGAGGGGATGCTTGCTTTGCATTTCCCCATGAAAGAATAGCTATCGTTAGCACCAAATCAAGCCATTATCTCATATTTGGCTCTCAAAACAGCAAACCATATGACTGTTCAGACTTCACCATAAGAATAAGGGCAACCCCTACTCTATAATGCCACGGGTACTCAAACTTTCCCTGCATCTATAGTTCAAAATCCCCAAAACACTATGATTTTTCCTTAAGAATGTTGTTACTCAATGTATCATAGGGAAAGACTCGTTCAACATTACTAACAAGAGAAATAACAATTTAAGAATGGAAACAAATCTTAAAATGAAAGACAAGGACTAATCCATCGAATATAGGTACAATTGGGGTGCCCAAATTACAAAACAAATAAAAATGACCTCATCCAAATAAACATAAAAACATCCAAATCATACAGACCAAAGAATTAAAATATTAGATGAATACAAAGATGAGCACCCCCAACTAAAAGTTGTAGTATCCTTACTACATAATCATGAAAGCATAGAAGAGTAAAAGGGCTTCCTATAACCGCATCAGGAACTGTCATCATTTTCTATCTCAGCATCATCCTCAGTATCATCATCATTGAACCACCTGCTGGGGACCTCATCATCAGAATTTTCCATAGAAAAAGGGAGTTTCTCTTTGGGTTTCAGGACTTTTCATAGGCCCTTCACCCCTTTTATATACGGGTGAAGAATTTGTCTCCCCTCTTCTTTCTTCTCGACATATTATCACAAGAATCCCAAATATCCCTATGTGGTCGTACTAAGGATGAGTAGACTTTCTTAAGTATAGAAATATTGTCCCCTGCTCCTTCTGGTCTGCAAAAAACCTCTCATAGTCAATCTATACAACATAAGAGTGGCGAGCGGTAGAAGGCTCTCCTAGGCCTGTGGGCAACCAAGACACAAGCTCCCAGATTGCTCTTATCTCACTCGAGATCTCATCAAATGTCCCTGCAGTGGATGGATATCAAGAGTCTATATCATCATATATAAACTTACCCAAGTCGACATTCCTCTTTTTGCTCTTTCCAGGTGTGCCCTCACCTCGAATCTTAAGAGGGTAAATGGGGTTCTTCGGGCATACCCAAGTGTCCCTGGGGTACTGCTAAACCCCGGGTCTCCTACACAACTCTGTGATTAAGGAAGGAAACATGAGTTGGGAGCTGCCTCTATTCTTGAAATACCTCATGTCTGATAGCACAATCTGCCCAACATTCAAAGATATTTTGTCTAAGATGCACGCAACTATCTGAGCTCGCATATCTAGTATATAGTTCATTTTAGTGCATGGGGAAACCTGGCTACAAATGATAGCTAACCAGATCCGAGCCTCAGTTGTGAAATCATAAAATGGTATCCCTATCTTTGTAGCAACCCACGGGACCACTTTTCAAGGACACAACTTCTCAACTAGCCAGCTCCTTGGCTTACGACTCTTTGCCTCAAACTGTGTCGTGTCAACATTCGATAACCCATATATTTCATTGATCTACTTAACCCCAAAGTGGACTTTTCCCCCCTAAATTCTTATAACTGGGTTTGAGAAAGATACTATGCTGAGGTTGGCGTAGAACTCCCTAACCCAATATTTATTAGGCCAGCATGGATCCGAGGCAAAACATCTCTACCCAGTGGCCACCAATCTATTATAACAGGCCAAGAGCTTCTCCAACACCTTGTCTAGACATATGCGTCATTTTGGGAGTAACTTCGTCTTAGGCAGGTCTCCATAGTATAGAGTTTGGAACTCAGGAGCCATAAAGCAAGCTTGATCATAGTCTGCCATTGTTCTCCTTGATGACATAAAATTAACACAAAGCATTAACAAACACTATAATAGTGTGAAAACTATGCTATGTGACTTTGTTAAGATTGAGAGATAGTTCCTTGATCAAATTTGGGATGAAAATTAAAATTTAAGATTTTGGTCCTAGATGATATACAACCCATAGATGCCGCAATCATGGGCCTTAGGGATGGTATCACACTACATTGATTGTGGGTTACCCGATGGCGGTACCTAAGGCTGTTGGACTAATATGTTCACAACCAAAACATCAATTTTCTATAATGATTTATGTTCATAACCAATAAATAACACTAAGGAAAAGTAACACAATTCCTAAACACTCAATGATGCCCTTAAAACATGGAAAAACTATCAAGGAATTCATTCGGTCATTTTACCAAACACTTGGTGTGCATATGCTATCACTACTAATTTTAGACATTTTTGGGTACTCAAGACTTCCTCAATAATGTACACACCAATAACAATAGATAACACATAAAATAAGCTTAATTAGACTCAAATTTAGGCATATAAACCATTGTTTTAGGCCATTACCGTATAAATGTATTCTAGGCCCACAAATACACATACAAGAGAAGAATGAGAAAGCATACCAAAAAAAGGATGCAGAGGTGATGCTATGAACTTTTAGATTCTCTTAACACAAGTAGAAGTGAGTAAAATTAGGAATAGTTTGACGGTAAATGTAGTGGGGATTTTGCGCGACTGTTTATGTTTTAAAATAGTCTTGAACATGATCATAGTCAAAGGATTGATATCATGGTGACATGACTATCGCAATCATGATTGCATGGCCGCAATTGCGGTAACTGAGACTTGATTTTAGTTGTTCAACTTCCCAATCTATTCCACAGTACTTTCCATAACTCAATTTCTTAAACACACCTTATAGCGCCGTAATTTTATGGATTAATCTAAAAAAATAAAAACTACTCTAACACTCAAAATATAAAGAATATGGGCCACTTTCATGACATCGATGGGTTGCCTCCAATCCAACACCTAATTTAGCATTGCAACACGACGTCCTTTAATCTTCAAGCTGGGTATTTGAGCTGGGATGACCCAACCTCCTCTCCTTTATCAACAATATCAATAACCAAGACTACTTGTAACACACTTGGTTTCTTCTCGGCTTTGTATACCCAGAACAAGACTCCATCACTATACACCAAAAATGTTCTTTCTCCATGCTCCATATCCACTAGTGCCCTTTCAATTGCCAAGAAAGGTCTCCCATGGATTATGGGTATATCGTGGTCGATTTCATAATCAAGCACAACAAAGTCCACCAGGAGAATGAATTTATCAAATTTTACCAATACATTATATAACACTCCAATCGATTTCTTGATCGAGCGATCTACCATCAATAATATCATGGTGGTGGGTATAGATGCACCTAACCCAAGGCTTTGGTACACCGCATATGGCATCAAATTTATGCTAGTGCAAAGATCACATAATGCCTTGTCAAATTTATGGGTCCCAATGGTACAAGGGGGAAAAGCACTAGGATCTTTCTTTTTCTCTGCCATGGAATTTGACATAATTGTACAACATGAATGGGTCACTTCAATTGTCTCAGCATATATAAGCCTCTTCTTCGACATCAAGATCTTCATTGATTTAGCATAACCCGAAATCTCTTGAAGAGCCTCTAATAGTGGAATATTGATTGAGAAGTTGCTAAGATTTGCAAGAAACTTTTTGATCTTGGCATTGCCATCTTTCTTTTCAACCTTTGTGGAAAGGGTGGAGGAATTTTCATTGGTGGCAATGGAATGCTTTGAGGTTCATTCCCTATTTTCTTATCACCACTAATCACTTTAGGAGTTTCCTTCTCATCACCTTTCTCTTCAATGATCATTGGCAACTTATCACCCTTTTTAAGAGACTTTAAAGCACCAATACCTGGTGATTCAGACTGCTTCCTCTCTATATTTATTTGATCATCGAGATTCTTTTCCTTAACTTCAATCATACGCTCACCAAGATTTCTACCACTTCTAGTAATAATTACCAAGACATGGCCTTCATTTTTAGGATTCACCACCGTGTCACTAGGCAGGTCCCCTTTTAGCCTAGCATTGAGTTGAGTAGAAATTCACCCCACTTATGTCTCCAATTACTTGAAGGAAGACGAATGTGAAAAAATAGTTTGGTTAAGTTGACAAAATTCACTCTTCATCTCCCTTACCATTTTGTCGGTATCTTCAACCCACATCAGAATTCAAGAAAGCACATCAACGATTTTGAATTTATTGGGACCACCAAGCTTGGTTCTTTGTCCTTGAAATGATCATGAGGGGGAACAATATATCATAACCTCTTTCCTTATAATTCTAATAATGATATCTATCCCTTTCTCTATCACACCAATAACGTCTCGATCTAGATTATTCCAACCTTGTTTCCCTCCTTATCTTTAATAGGTGGGGTGTGACCATACATAATTTATCAACATCCTTATTCTTTATCGAGTGCCTTAGTTTCATCCTTATCATAACCTTTTGCACCTTGAGTGGCCACGACATTGATAGATTTTGTAGGTGCACCCATTACATTTTTAGTGAGGAGCTGCAATTGGGTCATCACCTTAGACATATTTTCATCCCTTTCTTTGTCCTTCTTTCTTTTCTCTTTGTTGACATAAGATGTGGTGGGGGACCCTTTGTCTACTTTGGAATCCCAAGTATGCAATCCTTAATTTTGTTTAGTGACTTTCTCAAGTATATTTATCGCAATAGCATATGACAACTTCACAAGAGAACCACCTAATGCATTGTACACCACCATTTTATTGAGTAGGTCCAATGGCCTATAAAATATTTAGAGGAGCAACTTATTCGGCACTTTATGTTTTTCTGGAATTGCATGATCTTGTCATTGAACTTTTTCCATACCTTATGTAAGGGCTCACAACTAAGCTGACAGAAATTTGTGACCTTATCCCTTAGTTGAAAAATTCTATATAGAGGAAAATATCTATCCAAAAAGGCCTCCGTATGTTCTACTCGTGAAGTAATAGACCTAACGAGTAAAGATATCAACAACAAAATTGCTCCACTCACTAGAGAAAATTGGAAAAGCCTTAACCGAATGGACTCTTGAGAGATATGTACAATATCAAATAGGGCACACACCTTAATGAAGTTTTTCAAGTGCGAGTTGACTTCTTCGTGTGCTGGACCCACGAATAGACCTTTAATTTGTAACATGTGAATCATGACACACATGACATAGAACACCCCATTTACCTCGACCAGAGGGATGGAAAGTGTACTTGTACGCCGCGCATCATAAAGATGATCCTTATCCTTGAGGTGTCCATCAAATGAGCCTTCATTGCTCCTATTGTGGCTCATAGTGTCGTGATTACTATGAAAATCACCTACAAAAATAAAAACAATAAATAAGGTAAATAAAAGCACTACGAGTAACCCATGTTCACTAACAACATGGCAAAAGAGAAAACTAAGCTTCACTCCTCGGCAATGACATTATTTTTAAAAATACTCAACTTGCACCATTATTTTTAAACCCAGCAAGAGTCAGGGTCTTATCGACAAGGAGTGAAAGCTAGTTTTCAACACCTTTCGAGTATTTAGAGTTAACTCGGAGTTAACCCATAATGCATAACTAAAACTAAATATTAAAGTAAAGTTTGGGGGATTTGGTGTAAATCTTTATTATGAAAAACCACACACTAAGAATAATAAGGGATTTAACAAGTGATTAGTAAATAAAATTAATAGAAATCTTAGGGTTATGCTACTGTAGGGGTTTTAAATATGGGTTTGGGTAGGCTGGGTCTATGGCATTAGTGTTAGTCTTTTAAAAAAAAACACTAAATTTCACTCATTGATTCTTTTGGATACCTAATGAGCATAACAAATTCATCAACTCAATACCTCATACTTGTATTATTATTTCTAAGATAATGCTTATGAACGTAGCACACCAACATAACATCCCCATTTCAAAGAAAATGCCATGAGAGAAGCTAAATCAAAGTGTAGTCTACTATTACTCATCACCCATATCCCTCATTTAAGATGATATGGGATCCAAGTTAATTGGAGTTTTCACCCACAATTCTCAAGTCAAACCTAGAGTAATAACAAAACCTAACCTTCTTAACTAGTGATTTGGACTAACAATTAACACCCACAAAAAATTAACCACCTAATTTCACATAACCCAAGATAAGAATTTAGCTACTCATGATTGGAGAAAAGAAATATACCCATGTTGACATTCAATGTATCCATTGAAAATAAAGCAAGAAAATTCAAACTTCAATTTCAAATTAAAACTAAAATCTCTTGAGAATTTACTGCAATTGTTCTTTTCCAAAATTGGAATATTTTTCTCTACTCAAAACTTGAAAATTAGTTTCAAGATATCCAAATCATGCAAGGCTTTTTGCTTTTGAGATTTGGGATTTTTCTCCATCAATTTATGATTCCGACCCTAGAGAATTTTTTCTCCAATTCGATCACACTTGGTTGACAGTTTTCACGACCCATGCGATCCTGGTGATCCCCTTGTGATCGCTTAGACTTGATTTAGTATCAGATCACAATCACGACCCTCAGGCCATGATCGCGGTACCTGAGGATTGATCCCCGGTCCTAATTTTTTTAGCTTGTGCAAGCACTTTGGTCTTTTGCTATCCTTTTCAACTCAACTCAGCTTCACTCCTTTTTATCCTATTACCCTCTAACATACAAAACATGTGATTTAATTCACTTCAATAAAGAATTTGCCTCATACATATTGTCATTTCATCATAGTGTGCACAAATTTGGATATAAATGAGGGGTAAATTTGCAACTCATCAGAAATCTCAACAAGATCTTTTTTTATTTATTACACACACTTCTAATGTTTTTGATTCAACATAAACCATCTTAATATTCTTCTTTACTTAGTAAACCTTCCTACAGTAGCCAGCCTCAACTTAGGCAATTTGCCTAAGTTGTGGTGCACGATGTCCTAAGAAGGATCAGGGCCAAAGTTGTGATTTAACAATAGAGACTCTCTTCATACCCTTTTTCACTCATAAAACTTTTCTATAATAGCCGCACTTAACATAGGAAATTTTCCTTGGTTGGGGTACAAAATATCCAAGGAGGGACTAGGGACAAAATAGTGGTTCAATAATAGATAAAGAAAGTTTAGCGGTTATTGAATAAAAAGGGATATTAGCTCAAACATGGATCAAGGAAATTTATACACATTATTTGGTTGGGTTTTTAAGGATAAATGGGCTCAATTAAAATAAGGTTCGTGATACTATCATATACAACCAACTATCACCTAACAAAATAGAGTGGGCAAGTTCTAGTTGCATACATAAAATAAGAATTTACACAAGTCCTTCACACTTATATCGCATTAAAATGATACTCATTCTACTTATTACCAAATTCGTGCCACTTATTTAGATATTCCTAATACCAAGTGCAAATCCACAATATTTAATTATCAAACACAACTAAATGCATGATGTCCAAATTACACATCCTAAAAAGTATAACACAGTCTCTTGTCAAATATAGAACCCAATAAGGTTTGGTTCGATCCCATAAGGAATAGGACAAAATCTATCACAAGCTTGCTATTGCAGTTGGAAAGTAAAGAAAATAAATGATATTTTTTATAAGAATAGTAGTAATAAGAACAATGCTGGAAAATAGGGTCGTTATCAATATAAGATGGTCACTAGGATTGTGTTCCCCTGACTACTAAACCCCACGGGCTTATAGTGCTCGTCAAACTTTCTAGGTGCCTTGCATGCAGAATCTAACAAGTTATATACCACCTAACCATCTCTTGAATTTAATTTAGGTGAATTTTATTCATTTTATCTTGATTTTAGAGTGTCACATTACTAACCCTTATTCTGAATTAACTATCTCCTCTAAGTGTAAGTAAATTAGATCAAGGTTGGTAGCTTCAAATTACTATTGTAATCTTATTTTCCCAATCTCTACGTCTCTATCAAGTTAGTATTGAATATATGTGAGTTCCTAATGTTTGAAACTATTAAGAAAGCAATCAAACTGAAGAAAACCACAATACATGCACAAACACCATTTTAGAATGACTTTGCACTTTCTCTATTTTGTTAATCTATCAGGGTGTTCACAACCCTGGTTTTGGGGTTTGGTTGCTCATAATTGCAAGAACAAACATAGAATTCATAATTTAATGCACGAATGATCTCACAATTAATAAGAATGAAAACCATAATCTCAAATTTATATCAAACCCTAAAAACTAAGAACAAGAATTTTAAGATCAATGTGTATCTTATAACTCAAAACAATGTAATAAGTGTATAAAGTGTGTAAAAAATAATAAAACATAAAAGGTGTATTTATAGTTACATCATAGTTTTCCTAAACAAAACAGGCTAATAAAGGTTGGTAGTGACAATGCCTCAGATAATGAGTCATATGACTGACAACGACTCATTGTCAACTCCACTTCTATGCTCCATGTGGCTGGTGATGACTCATCGGGTCACTAGATGAGTCATTGCCTTACTCGTAGCGTTCCCAACTAAATATTTAGTCTTTAGAACTTTTCCTCCATATGCCTAGGATGAGTATCACTATGAGTCATAGCCTGACACTATGACTCATCACATTCCACTGCTATCCAAATACACCCTTTAGAACTTTTTTTCCTTTTTGCTTAAAACGCCTCTCAGTATGACTCATAGTTTGACCCTATGAGTCGTAGTTAGTGTGTTTTTTATTATCTCTTTTGAACCTTCACTAGTCTGATGACGACTTAGATTACAAGTCATAATGTCACCCAATGATTTGTTGTTCAGGATAAAGACTTCTATTTGGCCCCTTTTTCTTCCTTGTCCTATTATACTCACTTCCGATTCTATTTTCTTGCAAAATTGAACAAAGCACATCATCTCTATATAAAAATGCCAAAGTACTTGCATAATTTCCTAGTTTTAAGCATCGAAAGTGCCATGAAACCATGGAATGTTGATACCCTCAACTTAGAACATTTGCATATCCTCAGGCAACTAACACATAATAGAACTATAGAAAAAAACAAGATGCTTAACTCAAAGAAACCTAAGGCACCTACGATAGTTAACTCATTTTAGCTCATATTTCTTGCCCCCTCCTATGTCTAAATCTCTAAACGACTATGTGGATTCATTTAGCATAATAGTATGACACAAAGGAATTAATTAATGGCATTAAATTTCAACAAAAAACCCAACGTATAAGCAGTTTACACTACTCAGATGATTAGTACTAAATAATATAGCCATTGTTCCCTCACACCAAATAAGTCCCAACTCTCACAATATAATAATGGTTGTTTATGTGGGAACAATATAAATACACTCATAATCTTAAAAGAATTTCTAACAATATGCATAAAATACCATAGGCTTACCCTTAGTTTCTATACCTTAGTTTTTTGGACAGTTGGACTAGGATCAATATAGGTTTTTTTCTAGGCTTTTAATGTAGGTTTGGGGGGTAGGTATGGTACATTTGGGATATAGTGACTCACCCTCCTTGATACTATACTTACCTTTTTAGTTTCCACTACTCAACCATACTTTTTTTATTTTTCCCTTTTTACCTTATTGCTAATTCGAATTGGGTGTGGTTTTCTTCTTGCTTTGCATTTATTCACTTCTCTTATTTTACTTAAATTTTTCATTTTTTCTTTTCTTTTCACACTTTTTTGCAACACCCAACCTTATTTTTTTTAAACTTTATTCAACACCTTTCTTCATACACAATTTCAACTCTGCACGCCTATGATAACCACCCTTAACTTAGGTGAATTGTTTGAGTTGAGGTGCCAAGTGTCCAAGGAGGTACAATGTCTAAAATAGATTCATTATAATCAAATGAGAAGGTAAAAATGTAAAAACAAGAAAATAGGTCAATTTAGGCACAAATTAGGGATCAAAGGGTACTTATTGTTATTTGGTCAGTCTTTCAGGCTAATGGTGGACTTATTCAAACATGACCTATGATCATTTACTAACCAAATATCCTTCAACCTAGGAAAGACTAATCATTCAAGTTCTAAATTAAATACATAAAGCAAACTAGGTAAATGTCTCATGCGCACATAGTAGTAGGTTATATTATTAACTACTACCTATCCATTTCATGCAATGGTAAGATTTTATTATATTATCCCTAATACTAACGCCATAACAAGATTCAAATAAAGATCACACATATACTTACACACACAGTTAACAAAATTTTTTTGAGGGGTATCATTTTTTCTCCAAATACTTAAAAGACAAAAAAATATGTTAGCTGCCCTTAGCTTCCTTATGTTTCTTCTAATTAAACATAAAAAACACATAACACATATAAAAACACAAATAATACCTAAACATGATAGTTCTAATGAAGATACTATAGCCAACAAGAAAAGAAACATGACAGGAAAAACCCTTTGTTGTGGTACACCCCCATCCCCAACTAAAGATGATTCACTATCCCTTGTGCAAAACTAAAATATCAAAACTAGGGAGTGAAGGCATGCCTGGGTGCCTTAAATGTAAAATCATGAAGTCTCAACAGCGGATGCCTTATTCTAGCGTCATTCTCAGTAATAGTGGCCCTAGTGGTGGCTGAGACACTTAAATCAATATCGACATCGACAGTGGATGATGCACTCAATGGTAGCGGGATCTTGGGAGGCCAAACTATGCTCTTACTCATATCTCATGCAGTTGCAGTCATTATATCTTCCATTTGGGAGATACTTACTCCCGCTACTATCTTATGAACCTCGATCAAGTGGTCCTATAATACCTGCTAACAAGCTTCCCAAGTTTCCTGCATCTTACTCTCTCCCATCTCTTTTGTTTTCTTACTTGATCATTCACCTCCTTTTTCTTTAGCTTCATTCTTTTTACCTTTTATGCCCCAAATATCTGGCATATCCTAAATTGGTATCTCCTTAATAATTGGAAAAGATGGGAATTTCCTTATGGCTATTTTCTCCATGGTATCCCATAAAATAACCAACTCTTCATGAATGTTTGCCAGATCTAGGGCCTGAACTCTCGTAAACATTTGATTAATATGCCGCTCAAAACAGTAAAATTATTTTTGTATTCTCTGTATCTTACTCTAAATTTCTTTCTTTACCTAAGGTTGTACCTCATCTTTGATATTTTTCACCTTTCATTCGAGGGTTCCTAGATGTTTTAGCACATCAGTCAAAAATTCCTATAAGACCAAAAAATAGCAACCTAAAAGTGGATGACCAAGAGGACCGAGGATTACATGACTGTGGGGCCTTAGTATTAATAGACCATGGCATATAAGTAAAATCTAGAGACTTAGATTGTATAGCCGCAACTGAGGTGTCTTCAAGATTGGCAAAACCCAGAGTATCAATGTCCTCGTGTATGTAGGATTGAAAAGTTGCCTATAAAAGTGATGCGTACACCTTAGCATTAGAAATAGGGTTGGCTTGATCTCAAATTAAAACCAAGTAGGTGGTTTGGTGGACCATAAAAAATGATCAACATTCGAGAGCACATGAGCTCGCTCATCCCAACATATTTGTGTTAGTACGAATGGGATAGATAGGTTGGTGTCTTTACTAACTTCTCTATCATTAATATCCTACACAATAATCTGGGATATGTTGATCTGAAAGCACTCCATGATTCTAACCATCAAAGTATCCCTATCGGGGTTCAAAATGTTATCTCCCATAGTTGGGATAAACCAATGCCTAACTAGTGTCCACAAGGCCTTTGCAACAAAACTTAAAATATCCAGGTGATCTATGTAGATAGGCATACTAACCAAGGCGCATCCTCCTTCATAGTAGCAATGATACAAGAAATCAACTTCAAGTACATGTATTTATCTTTTGTCCCAATCTTCCTAGTTTTACTTTTTACATTTTTGCATTTTGATGATCAATAATGAAAGTGTCAATGGAAAGCTCAAATTTTGTTCCATGTAAAAATTGGTAAATAGTCTATGTATAAATATTCACCCGAACACCCCAAATCATAAGAGAATGTAATGGATCACCTCTCTTTCATGATAATCCTTGTGGATACATTTGACTCAAATCTATTTGGTATGGAGGCATAGAATTTCCGAACAAGGGAATAACTATATATACTTGAGTCTCTTATCATTCACTAAAATGGTACTCCTTAAATTAGGCCTCAAACTCAGGCATTTCATACATTCCACCCATCAAAAACTTCGGTTTAAGATAGAACCACCTCTTTGGTTTCCCTGTGTTTGAGATAATGGAACAGTCTCACTCAAATAGCACCTACATCCCTGAAACCCCCACCAATTTAAAATAAGTATGAGGGCTGGATCAAGTTTTAATAGGGGTGGGCCTGTGGTAGAGGATAAATCTCTACAAGTGAACTATCGTGCAATTCTCCATTCTCACTACCCTCAGGATCCTTAGAACCTAACTCAGAACTTCACATCCTAATTCGTGATGAGCGGTGATTTTAGCACTCATTTGTACTAATCATTCGTGTACATTACCCTATTTTGAATGAATAAAACTAGATATAATTGTAATTAAATGTACCAATATCTACTCTATGCAGGCATAGATTTAATGAAATCAAAAGATGTGGAATAGAGCTTAAAATGATTAAAAGGAAGCAAAAAAATATAGTTGAAGACTTGGAGAAAAAAGGCCTCAAATACCACAGTCGTGGTATGCTGACCAAGATCATGATAGTCATGAAAAATTTAATAAATTGTGACCGCATAGCTGTGATCGCTGTCAAACCAGCGGGATCGCAGTAGTCAAGCAAAAGTCAGTAAATTGCACCCGCATAGCTATGATCACGGTCAAACCAACGCGATCATGGTTCAGCCAGATTATGCCCTGGGGAAGATTTGTAAAACTACAGATATGAATTCCAAACCATATATTGGAAAAAACCCTTTCTGACTGGAACATAGCACACCTCATAAGATATTTTGAATTGAAAGCTTGAAACCCTAATTGGGCTAGTGTATAACTAATTTTGGAGGCTTGATTTCTTAGTGTTTTTATGAAGAATGAATGATTTGGATAATCTTTAAGGTATATATCTTTTTACATTCTTTATGAGTATCTAAATAATTTAGTCTTGGGATTATGTTAAACTAGAGGGTAAATTGTGTATGGGTATTATTGTGTTTGTATGATTGTTAGTTGTTGAGTAATGGTATCACCATTGCTTGAGCTTATGAGTTAGAATTTGATGTGTGAAAGCCCCAAATCTCCAAATGGGTTTGATGGGTGAAAACTCCAAACTCTCAAAACTCTTTATCATCCTTGAAAAAGGAATGAAGGTGAATATAAGGTAACTCATAATATCCTTGAAAGAGGATTATAGGGGACACGACATTGGTGGAAAATTAATCCTATGGTTTACTTCTTTTTTCAATCTTAGAAATAAGTGCATTAGGAGTGTAAATCATGTCAAGAGCATCATCCTAGAAATAGGGATGCTTGATTGGGGTTTTGGGTGATTACAAATTTCACACTTGTTAGGTGCTCGAAAGAGCCAATGGGTGAAATCATTATGGTTTTATCGAAAGATTAACAACAACGACCTTTGGCCTAGACTATCCTTTAGTTAATAACAAATCTTTATGATAAACCATCATTAACCCACATATTTTTACCTTTAAGTAGACATAATCCTAAGATTTCCCTTAACATTGTTACTTAAAACAAAAGTGTCATATCTTGATCATTTGCTAAAGATTGTACAAAAATTTTCCAAACAATTCCCCCCATTTTATTTTATATTTTGTTTTTGTTAGCATTCTAGGTAACCTCGTAGTAATTTGAACACCCATAGGGTTTAAAGTCTATAATTCACTCCTTGAGATTCGACCCTAATTCAAATTGGGTTACTTGTCAGGGACTGCCTCACCTTTAAATTTTGGGAGTGATTTGAATGTTATCAATTCGCTACTAGATGCAGTATTTTCTATGATTTTTGAAACATCTTTCTCTCTTTCTTTTCCCCCCTCAGGGCCTGACTCTGATTTCTCTCCCTCTTCAAAATTTATAGGGGAGTGTGGCAGTGATTGTCTTGAATTCTTCATGCAAAGCTTAGACTTATGGCCCTGAGGTAAGGTACTTCTTGGTTCCTTAATTGGATGGTCTTCAATGGAACCACAGGATTTGTCATCAGTTGGCTCATCCCTAAGCTGATGAGTGGAATAAGCTTGGTTTTTCAGGTTCCGTATGGCCATCTTAGTTGTGACATTCTTTGGTGGCATTTTACCCAAGGAAAGAACAATATTAGTTAACATAAGAAAAAATAAGGAAAACCAAGAAAAACTAAAAAAATTTAATACTGGTTGAGGACCCTACTAGTTAGGCTATGACTCATTACCAGAGTCTATGTCGTTCAGATAGTCATAAGGTATTATGTGCTGCATGGATGAGGTACTAGTGACCCTACAAGTCCACCCAGTGAGTCATTGTGTCACTCGATGGCTCATAAGGTGACTCGTCAAGTGACAAAAAAAGTCTTTTAAGTGTCATGTATGTCTAGTCACTACGAGTCAAGATATGAGTCCTCTGGTTAGACAAAAACTTGTAGGATGAGTCATAGGGTGACCAAAAAACCTTTATCCTCATCCAACTATGTTGACAGTTGTTACAAGTCATATAACGACTTTTTAGGTAAGACTATGAGTCATTATGTGGCTCATCGCGACTGTCGACTATGGAAAGTTCATAATTTGTCAGTGTTACTCATATTATAAAGGTGCTAACTCTTCCCCTTTATCCCCTTTCTTACACACACCCCTACCTTAAATCTTACCTCACTTTGTTTGTACTCCAAGTATATGTAGATACTATAATTTTTCAAGATTTTAGAAATTACGCTTAACCCTAAGTAAGTTCTAAAAAAGAATCCAAAGCACATTTACTTAGTAAAACAAGAACGAGTATGAATTAGCAAAGGGTATTATCATACTTTACTTTAAATTGATAACATGCTTGTATTATTTAAGTGACTTAGCCCTAAACTTGTTAAGAAGGAAGTTTTGTTTTCTTTAAAGAGTAGTTGCGAATCTTAAAGGGGTGATTAAAGGGATGAGAAGTGTATTATGAGTGGGAGAAATTGTTATGGGATATGGAGGGAGTTACACACATTTAAAAAAAGGAAAAGAAAATTGTGTGTGCTTTAGTTTTACCATTTATTATGCATAAATTAGATTGGGTCAACCGACTTGATCTACGACACTTATTGCTTACCACGACTCAAGCAATGACTCATAGTTGGTGGCTATGATTCATTGTCTCCCATTATTTACTATGAAGACTTACCTAGGTCCCCATTCCTTGTGACTCAAGGGGGAGAGTTGTAGTCACTGACGATGACTCATTCCAAGAGTCATAGGTACTCTAGAGACTCGTAGGGTCCCACATAAAGATTTGGGCATAAGACTAATCTGATACTTTTCCTGCATAGTTTAGCCCTGCACATTTGGACACATAGATTACCCTATAATTTAATTAAGTACAAAACATGGGTTGCCTCCCATACAAAACTTGATTTGATGGTGCGACATGATGTGGCTATGTTAGGTACTCAAAATTCACCAATAAAACCATGGGTCGCCTCCCATGCATCGCCTGATTTAATGCCACAAAACTCCCTTTGCTACTTAGACTTCGCCAAGGATAACATTCTCACATATCTTCATCTGTTCCATACAGCCCATGTAATGATTAACACGATGTCCATTCAACTTGAATGGGGCATCTCCATCTCATTGTAGCTCAATTTCACCATGTCGGAATACTCTAACCACGATTTCATGGGCACGACCACTTAGACTTCATCTCGCTAGGAAATAAGAGAAGTCTCGAATTATATAACAAGACCACATCACCGGGTTAATACCATCTTCTCAATCTTCTTATTCTTCTACAACTTTATATTTTTCTTATACAAGTCTGAACTCTCATATGCACGATGATGGAATTTATCCTGTCCAACCTCAAGTGAGCAACAACACTCCACTCAAAATTCAGCTTCTTTAATGCCCATAGTGTCTTATAATCAAGTTCAACTAGCAAGTGGCAGTGTTGGCATACACAAACTAATAAGGTAAGGCAGCTATAGGAGTTTTGTAAGTTAAATGGTAGGCCCAAAGTGCATCATATAGCTTTCTCAACCGGTCAGTCCGATTAGTATTCATAGTCTTCACCAAAATGGACTTGATCTCACAATTGGAGACCTAAACCTACCCACTCGTCTGTGGATGGTAAGGAGTTTCCACCTTATGTTTCACACTATATTTTTCAAGTAGGGCCATAAATATAAAATTATAGAAATGGGCTCCACCATCTCTAATGATAGCTCATGGAGTACCAAATTGAGAGAAAATATTCTTCTTCAAAAAGGCTATGACACTTTTATCCTTATTATTATGAAGTGCAACTACTTCCACCCACTTATATACATAGTCGACTTCTATCAAATGAATTTCATGCTATGAAACCTCAAAACTGGACCCCTGAAATCAATTCCCCATACATCAAATAGCTCAAGCTCGAGAATAGGTGTCTTGTGGAGCTCATGCTTTGGTGAGATCTTTCCTTGCTGCTGGCATTGGTTACAAGCGCAAACATAATCATGTGTATTTTTATAAATATTCACCAATAGTAACCATACTATAGGATTTTATGGGTTGAATGAGTACATGCATGGTAACTATTAATGACTACTTCAAAATTCCCTATTAATGACTCATCATACGAGTCATATGATATGGTTATGGGTCTAAGGACCGAATTCATAGCCAAAATAGTCTAGAATTGGCTAAGTTCTGCTCTGAGTATGGTCGTAAAACCAAGTTATGAGAGGTAGGGTTGAGTCGTATATTGTCTAATGTCTAATTTTTTTGGGTCCTTTCTTGGATACGACTAGACCATATGAGTCATATGTCTAGGTTACGAGTGATATCATAAGGTCATAAGATGGATAGTGTATAGGTTTCCAACTCACTATTTAGAAAATGACTCATGCCTATGAGTTATATGATGTGGTAACGAGTTGATGGATCAACTCGTAACTAAGGGCGGCCTCGCTATAATTTTTAGTTAGGGGTACTTTGCACATTTCCCCATTAAAACCCTTAAGGAATCACATACCTAAAACAATTTGGGCATTTATTCTACACTCTACAAGATAAAAAAATATCCTTTTTGCTCTTTCAAAATCCTCTCAAGCAAAATTGGCTAGGGTTTCTCCAAAGTGGCTAACTAAGGGTTCAAAAGTCAATTTCTCTCCATGAATCTTGGTAATTTAGGCATGTGACTCTTCCCTCATTGTTATCTTACTAAAATAATATGTTTAGAGCATTGGTCATAAATCATTAACGGTAGTTTTGACACCAAGGCTGAGCGATTTTAATGTATATCATTGAATATTGTTTTCTATGGTTTAAATTATGGTTATCCATGTTTTAATTATGGTTTTGCACATGTGGGTGCATGAGAGTAGTGATTAAATTGAGGCATCATGGTTGAACCCTAAATTTTATTATTTTGGCTTTGATAATGGCATACCCTCAGCTTATTTGTGAAATTGTTAATGATAATGATATTGTCATAAGTTAAATTACGTTTTTGAACTAAGGCTTTGGAATAACCATGATAATGATTGATGAAGGACTTTGTAAAGGCCTTTGTCACCATAGATTGATAAAAATTGTAACCTTGGGGTTTGATTTGTTAAATGGGTTCCCAAATATTGCATTATCTTGTTTGAATAATGGGTTCGAGTCTCAAGTGATGAAATTGGTGTTATGGCATAATGTACGCTTGCAAGTGGGGTTGCTATGAAGATACCAACGAGGTTCCTATATGTATAATGGGTTAATAAATATTGATGCATGTTAAATATTTTAAATTGGGCTTAATATCGGGGTGTATCACCAGGCCGTGAAAGTGGAGGTCTAAAGGACTAACACTAGAAATTGCGCTAGCCAGTGTGGACATCTATATGATTGGGAGGTTTAAGTCCCCCGTATTAGTTATATGAATGGTAGGTTCGAGTTCCCCATATTGTATACATTGGTTCTTAAGTCACCTTAACTATGCCGAGAGGTTTGAGTCCCCCATAAAGGAATATATAGATATGGATATTCTCTGGTTCATACGGCTACACACCCTTAGGACCTTCTATCTAGGGAGAGTTGGGCTCATATAATCATGGGTGCCTTGTTACATGATAGCTATGCTACAAATCCCAAGTTAAGGTTTTCAAAGTTCATACTAAGCCTTGCTCCCTACCCCAACATGTTGTATTATATATGTATATGTACTTTATATGATATTATGAATTGAATGTTGTATTGGTTTTTATCAGTTTTTGTGGTATTATGTTGTTACTCTATCCCTGAATTACATGTTAGTGCTCTAACCATTAACTGTCTTTAGATGTTGTATCCCCATGCGATGTAGGAACTGGCCATACTTCTATATCTCTTGCTCAATGACTTAGATTTGGGATTAGCTAGCAAGTTAGATTAAAGTTATGAGCTTCCATTCTTTGGAAGACCCCAGTTCATATTGTGGTTTTCTTTTGTTTGTTTTGACTATCTTGTGGATATTGGTTTTGGCTATTGTCGGGGGCATATCCCAACATTTTATTTACCCTCATTTTGTAGAGGCTTTGTTGGATTACTGTGGACTTGGGTGGTTTGGTTGTTTTTTTGATGATGGACGGTTGTCCGACTATCGATGGTTGGCATAAACATATCATGAATTATCATTAGTTTTATTATGTTCTATCTTTTTATATGTTCAAAATTCATCCAAGATTTGGGGATATTGTGTTGGTTCGGTTAGGTGAAGGGGGCGATCTCTGATCCATATAGGACTTAAGATACCCGTCACAGCCAGGTCCTGGTTTGGGTTGTGAAAAAGGTGGTATTAGAGCCTAAGTTCATGGTTGATTAGGTGTCCATAAAGTCATGTCAAGTAGAGTCTCTTTTATGGGTTTGTAGCATACCACACTTATAAGAGAGGGGGCTATGAGACATTTAGGAATATTTTTCTTTATTGTTATCTGAATTTCTGGATGTCGAGTCTAAGGTGTTGGATCCTTCTTATTTTAATTTGTTCATCTTTCAGATCATGTCTCCAAGAAGATCTGATGTTCGTGGAACTTCTTTGGTCCCGTCTGAGGGCAATGTGGATGGAGCTCGTCCAATTTCTGGGGTCCAAAATCGATCAACGGTCGCTGCATCTGACTGTCCCAGTAGAGTCCCACCTGTCCCCACTGATCCTACTCTTGTGGGTAACATTCATACTCATTCGCATCAAGTGTAGGTTATCAATGCAGAGTTCTATCTCTCTATCAACCTATTAACCCAGTTGGTGGTATCTAAGTCACAATAGTCAAGTTCTGTTGGTACTTGTATGGATTCTTCTGAGGCCGCTAGAGTTGGACAATTTAAGAGATTGCATCCTTTGATGTTTACTGGTACTAAGGTTGAGGGGAATCCTTAAGGTTTGATTGACGAGATAGAGAAAATCTTTCGAGTTATGCATGCTTTAGAGATGAAAGGTGTAGATTTTGATGCCTACCAACTGAAAGATGTGGTATACCACTGGAATGAAGAGTGGGAACAATTGAGAGAAAAATATTAAAAATCTTTCGAGTTATGCATGCTTTAAAGATTGAAGGTGTAGATTTTGATGCCTACCAACTGAAAGATGTGGTATACCACTGGAATGAAGAGTGGGAACAATTGAAAGACAAATATACTGGTTTTGTCAAATGGGATGATTTCTCTAGTGCGTTTCTAGGTTGCTTCTTTCCTCAAGAGTTGAGAGAGTCAAATACAGAAGAATTTATTAACTTGAAACAAGGGAGAGTGAAATTTAAGGAGTATGCCTTGAAATTTCATCAGTTGTATAGGTATGCTCCTAGGTTAGTGTCTAGCATGAGGGCAAGAATTCATAATTATGCTTCTATATTGTCCCGTGAGTTGATTCTTGAGAGTTAGGTTTCCTTGTTGAACAAGGATATTAACATCTCTAGATTAGTTATGTATATGCAATAGGTAGAAGAGGAGAAAAAGAAGCAAGATGAGATTGGTGAGAGGCAAAGTACGAAATTCTTGTATTCAGAACAGGATGAAGGCCAATAGCTGAGTGAAAAATGGTCTAAGAAGAAGAACTGGGGAAAACCTAACACATATTCGATGACTAGTTCTCCTTATCCAAAGTCGTCTGGGCACTGACGCTTTCAGTATGGTGATGCTCATAGGGAATAGGGCGCCCAATCTTAGGCCAACGGGGCCCAATCAGCACCATCGTACCCTCCTTGCAGATTTTATGGTTAGCACCATCGTGGTCAGTGCGAGAAGGGGAGGAACCAATGTTTTATGTGTGGTCAAATCAGACATATGCAGTGGTATTGTCCCTCTAGATTTGCTAAGGTTTCTATTGCTTCTTCATCAGCTCCTGCACTAAAGGGTGTCACTTCTGGCTTTGACACTGGTCGGAATAATCTTTATGCTCTCACTACTCATCAGGAGTCTGAGGTGTCTCTAGATGTTGTTACTGGTATGTTGAAACTCTTTCCTATGATGTGTACTATTTACTTAATCTAGGGTCCACTTTCTCTTATGTGACCCCATCTGTGGCTATGTATTTTGGTTTTGGTCCGGAGTGTTTTTTTGACCCTTTTTCTATTTATACCCCGATGGGTGACTTTGTGATTTCTAGAAGTGTCTATAAGGGTTGTGTGGTATGTTTGGGTGGTTGGGAGACTTTGGTGGATCTATTTGAATTAGACATAGTTGATTTCTTTGTCCTTTTGGTGATGGATTGGTCGCACTCGTGCTATGCTTCTCTAGATTGTCGGGACCGTAAGGTCATGTTTAAATTCCCTAATAAGTTAATTGTAGAATGGGATGAAAGTTCCCTAGTGCCTAAAGAAAGGTTCATATCATATCTTAGGGCCCGAAATTTAATTTCCAAGGGTTGTGTATATCATTTAATCTGGTTTAAAGATTGTAACTCGGAGGGCCCTCCCTTACCTTCTGTCCTAATGGTAAATGAGTTTCCTGAAGTCTTCCCTACTCCCGATAGGGGGATTGATTTTGGTATTGACATTGTTTCAAACACTAATCCTATCTCCATTCCCCCATAAATAATGGCTCCAGCTGAATTAAAGGAACTCAAGGAGAAGTTGAAGGATCTCTTAGGCAAGGTTTTCATCCGTCCTAGTATGTCCCTGCAGGGTGCATCTGTCTTATTCGTACGTAAGAAAGATGGTTCCCTTTGTATATGCATTAATTACCGGCAATTGAACAAGGTGATAGTAAAGAATAAGAATCCACTTCTGATAATTGATGACCTCTTTGATCAAATTTACGGTGCCAAATTCTTCTATAAGATCGATCTTCAGTTGGGGTATCATCAGTTAAAAATTAAGGAGGTAGATATCACTAAGACAACTTTCCACACCCAGTATGTTTTTTTAAGTTCTTTGTTATGTCATTTGTCTTTACTTATGCCCCTACGACATTCATGGACTTGATGAATAGGGTCTTCCATAAATTTCTAGATTCGTTCGTGATTGTCTTCATTAATGACATCTTAGTGTACTCTAAGAGTGAGAAGGATCATTCCGGTCACCTCCGCCTTATGTTGAAGACCTTGAAAGATTAGCAGTTATATGCTAAGTTCTCAAAATGTAAGTTTTGGTTATGGTGGGTCCTCAGAAGGTTGCGTTGGTTAAGAAGTGGCCTAGACCCATGACTCCAATCGATATCCGGAGCTTCCTGGGTTTAGCCAGTTATTATAGGAGGTTCATGGAAATCTTTTCTTCTATTACTGCCCCATTGACGAAGTTCACTCAGCAGAAGGTGAAGTTCTTGTTGTTTGATGCTTGCGAGGGTAGCTTTGAGAAGCTAAAATATAAATTAACTTCAACTCCTATCTTGTCTCTACAGGAAGGCACTAAGGGTTTTGTCGTCTATTGTGATGTATCTTGAGTGGGACTTGGTTCTGTACTAATGTAGAATGGCAAGGTGGGTTACTTATTGTAACGTCCCAAAGTACCCCTGGACGTCACACGATGCTCAAGACTATGAATAGCCCTAATCTAACTCATGATATCTAATCAACTGACAACACACACAAAAAGTGAACTATTATATGAATATGAACTGAAGATAAATAATTACACAACTTGATATAAATCTTTAACTTGGAAACCTTAAACAAACTCTTTAAACTTACAACATACACAGTCTGACAAGCCTCTACTGCTAACTAGAGAGCTACTGGGATAAAACCCAAATGACCCAAACATAAACAAAATTCAAGTGACTAAAGTACTTTCATCAACAAACAAGTGACTGATAAGCTGGATCCTTGGACTATGAGGACTCACCAAACATCAAGATGCAAGTGATGATGCCCGTATTCAAATTTTCTGCTGGAAATGAGAACCAGAACCTACATTATAAGACAATACATCATATAGACATATATGTGGGTCAGTACCTCTGGAATGTACTGAGTATTTGGGGGATGAATGCATAAATACAACAAGAATTGCACATAGATAAACTTTCAAATAATGCATGCTAAGCGAAAATGACTCACCTTGGACTTGAGTAAAAATAAAAACTTCAAGATCATAAAGCATGGATATTGAAGCATATGAATAAGCCTAGTGAGCCATAACACTTACAGTCTAAAATCTTTACTTTTATTATTTATTATGGGAGATTCTTCTAACCGACTTACACCATGTGAGCTACCATGGAGTCCAACATCTTATCCATATTAGGAGAGCTATTCTACCCTTGCCATTGAAATAAAAACCTAACTTAAACGATTACTATACTTCATCAATATTGGGAAAAATCTTAACCTGCGGTGGATCATAATTTCTAGGAATTTAGGATACGATCATCCGCATTCCCTTCTCGGTACTAAATACTACTCCCAGAATACATACATATTCTCATACTTAATAAATCCACCTTAAAATAGCATAAGGGTTCATAGACTAAAACACAGTTATGATTCTCTTTACTTTAAATCATAATCAAAATGAATGGGTTGTGGATTTCATGTCTTTTCTTTAGATCAAAAGATCAAGCATTCTTAAATCATGCTATAATGCATATAAATGGAACTTCAAAAGGTCTTAAGCTTTCTTGTAAACATAATTCTTCTTATTGAATCTTGAAATTCTTACATTCTTTAACAACACTTAAGACAAAATATCAGGATCAATACCCATATAGAAATATTTCATCAGAAACCAAATCAAAGTAATGAAATTCAAATTATAATAGCATTCTGAAGGTTCAAAACATGAATAGATGTAACCTTTAAGCATCTTTAGCCTTAAAATCACAAGATAATGATATTATACTTCAATATATGAGAATCTGTGGGATGAAACCTAATTTAAAACATGTAAATCCAATCTTAAAATCATGATTTTGGGGCACAAGTATGGAAGATTAAGCTTTTTAAAAAATCACACATACCTGGAATTACTTGACTTGTGAAGAGAACTTGAACTTTGAGACTTGAGAGATGACTTGGGGAGAAAAACCCTAATCTTCTTATTCTTAAAAGTAGGAGGAGAAAGGTAATGTTAATTGATTGAGGGATAGAGAAAAATAACGCCTCTTTGGGGTTATAGGTCATGGGTTCGAAGTTATAAGAGGGTAAAAGACCAAATGGCCCTTTAACTAAACTTTACAAAAATTAGTCGCTAGTCTTCACGATTCAACCATACGACTCATATGGTTAGGGTACGAGTTATAATAGTAACTTGTAAGCTTGAAGTGGAAAAGATAGCACACACTTGTCAACATACGAGTGGAAAATTATGACTCATTACTTGTCTATACGACTTGAAACAACCACTTGTATTTTGGATAGAAACTTAAGGAACCTATATTTTTGAACTCACGACTTTACTTCATACGACTCGTATGTTGTGTGTACGACCCAAGGGAATGAGTGGTATCTTGTATAGTGACTTTCAGACATGGGATATCCCTCTTGGAAACATTCTTCCTTGAATGTGATTCATCTAGGGTTGGATCGGAATCAACACCTCTACACCAAACTTATTGTAAAACTTATATCTATCACAAGGATCCAATTCCTCACAACATAAGATATGACTTAAGAATACTTACACAAACTTAAACATAAAGAGTTTTTGCTGAAAATTACTAATTACCTTCAGTGAGAAGTGAGTTGGAAGAAAATAGATGAGGATATTTAGTCATCATGTCTACTTTAACTTCCCAAGTAGCCCCTTCAACCAAATGGTTTCTCCATATCACCTTTACTAACACTTCTTATTTATTCTTTAGCCTTCAAACCTTCCTATCAAGAATATCCTTGGGAATCTTCTCATATGACTAGTTATATTTGACCCCAATACACTCGAAGGGAACTACTAAGGACGGATCTCCAATTCACTTCTTAAGCATTAAAACATGGAACACTAGGGTGAATCACAACTAAGTCTGATGGAAGGTTCAATTCATAAGAAACCTCTCCTACATGCTTCACTATCTCATACGGACCAACAAATTAGGAAAACGACCCTTTGTTTCTAAATCTCATTATTCCATTCACAGGTGACACTTTCACGAATACCCAATCCCCTATATCAAACATAAGATCTCTCCTTCTTACATCTACATATGACTTCTGACGACTCTGAACAGTCTTTAATATTTCACAAATCAACTAAACTTTTTCCATAGCCTCAGGAATAAAATCTAGCTCAATCAGTACCACTTCGCCAACCGCAAACTATCCTATGGGTGATCTGCACCTACACCCATAAAATTTATCAAATGGAGCAATCTGACTGGTATTATGATAACAATTATAATAAGTAAACTCAATCAAGGGTAGAAGGTAATCCCAACTTCCTTTGAAGTCTAAAACACATACCCTCAACATGTTTTCTAATGTCTGAATTATGCATTCAGACTGTACATCGATCTGTGGATGAAAAGCAGTACTAAGCTTAACTTTTGTACCAAGGACTTTCTAAAAATACTTCAAAACTGTGAAGTGAATTGCATTCCTCTGTCTGAGATGATGGATAAAGGTATCTCATGAAATCTTACAAACTCTCAAATATACATTTTGGCATAATCTTCCACTGTATTTAAAGTTTTGATAGGTATGAAATGAGCTAACTTAGTTATTTGATCTACTATGATCCAAATTAAATTATGTGGACGTCTCGTACGAGAGAACCCTTTGATGAAATCCATATTCACTACTTCCCACTTCTAAGTAAGGATGTTGATCTCCTGTAGTGTACCACCCTACATTTGGTGTTCAACTTTAACTTGCTGGCAGTTGGGACACTTGGCTACAAACCCTGCTATATCCCTCTTAATGTCATTCCACCAATAGTATCACCTGGATAAATGGAATACCTCGAGCCATGAGCCTCGACTAGTATTCTTTCCCTCAACCTTTCTACATTGGGAACACAAATCCTACCTTGATAGCGAAGTACACCATCTACTCCTTGGGAGAAAACCTCAACCTTCTATTGTTGGACTGCTTTTAATATTTAGCTAAGTATGGGATCATTTTGCTATTTCTTCTTTACTTCCACTACCAAGGATGATTTTGAGCCATTCTAAACCATTATTCCTCCATCATCCATGTCAAGAAAGAGTAATCCTAAAGGGATAATGTATGCACCTCTTTGGCCAATCCCCATTATTTCTCTCACATATGACACACTACTCATAGATAGCCTACTCAGTGCGTCTGCCACCACATTGGCCTTACCTAGATGATAGAGTACATTCATGTCATAATATTTCAACAACTCCATCTACCTTCTTTGATGAAGATTTTTCTTCCACTGAGAAAATATATATCGAAGACTCTTATAGTTAGTGAAAATATCAAAATGCACACCATAGAGGTAGTGCCTATAAATTTTCAAGGTAAATACGATGGTATCTAACTCCAATTCGTGGGTTGGGTAATTTTTTCATGATCCTTAAGTTTCCTGGAGGCATAGTTTATCACTCTTCCATTTTGCATCAAGACATAACCTAACCTAACTCTGGAAGCATCACAATACACTACGAATGCGTCTAACCCTTCTGGTAAAGCTAACACCGATGCTAAAGTCAATATATCCTTCAAATCTTAGAAACTCTTCTCACACTTATCTGACTATATAAACTTCACTCTCTTTTGGGTTATCTTAGTCAATGTGCATCTATATAGGAGAACCCTTTAACAAATCTTCTATATTATCTAAAAAACCCAAAAAGCTCTTGATTAGGTAGAGTGATGGGTCCAGGTTAGTGATTCACTACACTACTCTACTGAGGATCTACATAAATGCCATGTCCTGAAATGACATGGATAAAGAAGGTAACAAATTCCAACCAAAATTCATATTTACTAAACTTTATATATAATTAGCGGTCCTTGAGGATTTGCAACATTATTCTTAAATGGCCTACATACTTTTTCTCCCTCCTAATATACACTGGTATGTCATATATAAGGACAATGAAAAATATATCCAAGTACTGCTTAAAGACCATGTTCATCAGATCCATAAAGGCTGCAGGAGAATTTGTCATTCCAAACAACATAACCACTAACTCAAAATGACCATAACTTATTTGGAAAGTTGTTTTTAGAATTTATTGCTCCCTGACTTTCATCTAATGGTATCCCAACCTAAGGTCAATTTTGGAAAACTACCCGACACCCTGAAGCTGATCAAACTAATCGTCAATTCTTGGAATGGGATACTTTTTCTAGATGTTAACCTTGTTTAGATGTCTATAATCTATACACATTCTAAGAGATCCATCTTTCTTATGCACAAAAAGTACTGGAGCACCCTATGGAGAAACACCGGGTCTATTGAAACCTTATCTAAGAGGTCCTTAAACTACTCCTTTAACACTTTAAGTTTGGCCGTATCCATATGATATGGAGGAATGGAGATGGGCTGAGTGTCATGAAGAAGATCAATACCAAACTCTATTTCCCTGTCTGGAGGTACCCCTGGCAGATCTTTATGGAAAACCTTTAGAAACTCATTTACTACCCAGACTGACTGACTGTTATGACCTTAGACTTAGTATCTTTGACTCAAACTAAATGGTAGATATACTCCATTGATATTTACTTTCTGCCCTTAAGATAAGTGATGAAATAACCTTTGGGTGACATAGAACTACCCTTCAACTCGAAAATTACCTCACTAGGAAACTGAAACTTCACCATGCAGGTGCGACAACCTATTGATGCATAGCATGGATGGAGCCAATCTATGCCCAAAATGATATTGAAGTCTACCATCTCTAACTCTATTAGGTTCGCTAGTGTGATCTTATGGTGGATGTTACTGGGACACTCCATATAGACTCTCCTAGAAGCAACTGACTCGCCTACTTGGGTAGAAATTGAGAAGGGCTTAGGTAGGTTTTCAAGACCTACCTCAAAATTTACAGCAACCAATAGAGTAACATAAGATAAGTTTTATCCTAGGTCTAACAATATATATAAATAAAGGTGAAAGGAACGAAGCATACCAGTGACAACATTTGGTGAAATCTCCTACTCCTGACAAGATGGTAAAGCATAAAACCAATTCTAGCACTGATTGTCATCGGTGCTGAAGGATGTGCCCTATGGAGGAACTGGGCAACCTAGCTAGGTTATTGGATTAGTACTCAAGTCTGAGAATGTACATCTGTATTTCCATGCTTAGCATATATACACTCTTTGATTTTGTGGCCCATCTTACAACCATAGCAACCCCATTACCCATTATACACTTACCAAGATAGGTCCTGCCACACTTTGCACATGTAGAGTAACTGGGCCTCCCAACCATAATATTCTGAGACCTAGAATTTAAATTCCTGCAACTGCTCTTGGCTAGTCTTGGGTGTAGGGGCACTGGCTGAAGATGACACATGCATCAATGAATGACTATGAAACTACAAATGGCTTTCTTCTTCAGACCTTGGCTGACTGTACTCAAACTATCCAACCCTAGCCCTCTTATTTCTCTTTTCTTTTTTTTTTTAAAATTTTTTTGCCTCAATCTATTGAGCATGAGTCCTCAATCAAGTAATATCCATATCCCCAATTAGCAGGGTTATAATATACTCTTTGACCACTAAATTAGACACCTATTAACAAACTTACTCATACGGGCTCTACAATCAGATAACAACTGTGGGGTATTTTTACCTAACTAAGTGAACTTAAGCTAATACTTCTTCACTATCATAGAGTGCTGCCTCAGGTTCATGAACTCCTCCACTTTAGCTTCCCTTATCTCACAAGGAAAGAACCTATCTAGAAAAGCACTCTAAAAGACCTGCCAACTAATAGGAGCAACATTCTTATCTCTACAATCCTTCCGCTTAGTGACCCAATCATAAGCAATATTCTTCAGCCTATAGGATGCCAACTCCATACTCTCTTATCCAGTAACATGCATAATTTAAGTAATCTTTCTCATCTCATCAATAAAGAGTTGAGAATCCTCATCCACCTTTGACCCATGGAACTCAGGTGGATTCATTCTCATAAAGTCCCAAATTTAGGTTGCAGCTAGATTACCATTTTGATAAAGTGGGACTACTGCCTATTTGTTTCCTTAAACATTAGAATTCACAGCCTTGCCTAACACTTGAAAGGCAGCCCAAAATTCAGCGTGAGACAATTTCTCATTTAGAGGGTTAGCATGCAGTGTTGGTTGATAACTATTTTTGTGTGTGTCATCTCGGTGAGGAGGCATATTCTATCATATAAAAGCATGAGTCAAGGCAACTAGAGATAATTACAAGCATAATAGATAATGAAAGAAATGATGATTCCTAACTCATTCACAACCTCTTGCTCATAAATATTGTGCATTTCACATTCATCAATACTTTATATAAAGCACTTTGTATGACTCCTTAGGAATAGTTAAACCTTAGGCTCTGATACCAAGTTTGTAACGCACTAAAAGTACTCCCTGGATATCACACGGTGCTCAAGACTACAAATATTCCTAAACTAACCCATGATATCTAATCAACTGACAACTCACACGAAAAGTGAACTATTATATGAATATGAGCTGAATATAAATAATTTCACAACTTGATATAAATATTTAAGATGGAAACCTGTAATTAGACATAGAAAAGGAAACATAATTACAGTCTTGTGTTACTTATCGAATAATTCATTGGCTATAATTTGGATGAAATCTATCTACAACCTCTCTATCAAAATATCCATTAAAATTGCTCTTTGTGGATTAAGATTTACATCACCACTAGTTGGCATCAATCTAAGTGAACCACAACCCACTAGAATTTTGCCTTAAATTTCAATAAGGATTTGGAAATCCTCTCTCTGTTGTACTAGAAAGATGGATCATCATTATCAATCAACATCCATGCTATCCATGGTTGTTGGGCGTGTGTGGTATTCATCCTATACTTAATCTCTAAAGTAATAGTAGGAGTAATGTACAACTTGCCAAAAAGAATCCGGTTGATAGTATGCTGTGAGATGTCTGTTGTCACTCCCCTAACTGGGATTCTTGTCCTATTTTGCATGTCTTCTACCTTTTTCCACTTTGGGTAATCTTTATCTAACACTTCTAAGTAGTTAGAAAAGAATTGACTAATAATGGTGGGGTAGTAAGATCTCAGAGGCTTGCTTAAACAACCAAGATCGTATTCATTGAATTATTTTTTGGTATCTGAATATTCTGGCAGCTCTGTGGTGATGATCTGATTCTCTTTAGAAATAGGCCTTTCATGCTCTTGTTCTACGTAGGTTGGAGACCATCATAATAGTTCTTCTTTTCTCCCTCAACCTTCTACCTAATTGACTCTCTAACTTCTGGATCTTTATAGTGGATTACATCACTTTGTTTTGGTTCAAGTTCTTTTTTAGGACTGGTAGTACTCTCTTTTTTCACTTCCCATATTTGGGCTAAAGCTAGAACTCCTACTGCTTTCCCCATTACAAATGACCTCAATACTTGATGAATCATTCTTCACTTTAGAGTAGGAGAAAGGTATATTTTTCTTCTCACCTTTCATAGTGTGATATTCTGGGGCCTCAACATCACCTTCAGGCTGATCCCAAAGTCTCAATGTTGTGGCTTCTCAGGCTGGACTTTCTCTACCCCTAGCTCTCCTCAAAGGTATATTTTATGTCAGTATACCTAAGATAGAAATAGTCCAAATACAATGTCAAAGTTAGTAACTAAAAATCATAGTAAGACCCAGGAATATTTTAAAGGCGATGGATTGGTGATGGTTTGTCACTTGAGAACTGGGCCATAATATCAACCATCAGGCTTAAGTAGATTATAATCAATTATTGGGGTTTCTGTGATGGTTCACTTAATGGGTAATTTCATGGCTAATAGTTTATCAATTCAATCGTCAACTCTATCTAGAATACACATGGGATCTTAGAGATGGCTGATGATTAACACGATGGAGCATCACCTAAAAGGCAGTCTGTTAGCCTAACCTTCACCCCTTAAACCAATATTCAACTAGTTGGTAAGTTTCTCGATGAATGGGGCAATGGTCCATCACTAAAGTAATGGTCCGTCAATAAATCCATTATGTTGTAATGCCCCGTACATCTACCAAGATTAAATTCATCTTGAAGATGTCAAAGACATGATTTAAAGATGAATACACTTTTATATATGTGGAATTTTTAATATTTTGACTTTTAGTTGTGTGGGAAATTGAATAAGCTTTCCATCGATACCAAATTTTCCTAAATTCAATAACCAAATAAGAAGTTATGGGGATTCAAAGTTTTAGTATCAAAACACCATCATTTCAGCCAATGGCGCGTCGCGCCATAAGCCAAAATAATGTTTGTCAATTTCTAGTAATACTCCACGATTACACCACATCGAGGAGAGATCCTAAATCCCAATTGTCATTTTTCTATTGAATCTCCGCGATAGCTCCGCATCGTGCCATCTCCTGATTTCCCAGTTGTCAAATTCCAAAGGCACTGGGCGATAGCACTGCATCGCGCCAGCCTTCCAAATTGAAAAATTTTGACGAAAAATAAATATTTCATCCAGGGATAAATTGGTCTTTTCCCAAGGTTTTAACATGTGCAGGTGCAGGATTTAATCCCTAAAAACATTTCAAATCATTATTTATTCACTTTTTCCCTAAATCAAGAACACTCTCTCCCAAGAAACAAAACCCTAGCTTTCAAGAAATCAAAGCGAATTCTGAGAATTTCTCTAAGAACTTCAAGAACTCAAGTGTTAATTCTTGGGTCCCTTTTACCTATGAAGCTGAAGAATCTCTCTTTCAAAGTTTAAGTATATGGATTTTTATGAATCCCATGTTGGGTTTGCTTTTGTTCATGTTGATAATGACCAATTGAATTCTAATCCATGTTTGGTGATGAATTTTATATAGAATTAGTTATTATATGAGTAGATTAATGTGAACCCACGATTAAAATCTTGAATTGTGAAAGTAGAATTGAATCATGATGTTTACTTGTTGTGCAATGTTGTCTACATATACTATATTCATTATGTGCTTGAAGAATTGCCTATGTGAAATAATAAGAGAAGAAACCATGACATGATTAGTTTATGTGAAAGTGTTTGATAAATTGTCCATGAGAATAGATTAATGCCACGATATAGTATGCAATTATGTATTCCCTATTCATATCCAAGTGATGTACCCCAAGTATTCGTTGAAATGTTTTAATGAATGAATTATAAGTATATAGCCATTGGTGGGATTTTAGGCTCTTATCATGATTTATATATTATGCTATCGAGTCCTGGGGGTATCAAATACCCCACAATTAAGCTATGTGCCTAGAGCCAGTGTCATGTTTTCATGATATCCTCAGTCAAGCCATGTTTAGTAGAATTTAGTCCGTCATGTGACTCAGGAAAACTCAGTAAACTCAGTAATCCCAGTAATCTCAGAAAACTTAGTACTTCAGTAATCTCAGTAGTATTCCGTTAGTCAATAGAACTTAATGTATTCAATCTAGTTTAGTTTAGTTAATCATGTTCAGTGTCTATTCAGATGGGAGTAAGTTTTAGCACCGAGGGAACACAAGGATGAGGACACACACTGACAGTTGAGGGTGTGATACTTAGAAGTAATCTTTGTGTTCCAGAACTATATAGCCAGCATAGGTTAAGCCATCAACACTGACAGATGAGGGTTGATGAGGTGGATGAACACTGTCAGATAAGGGTCCCACCATTCTCTTTTGGGGACACTTCCAGGTGATGGTCACTCACAGCTTGTCCTTACCAGTGGTGTGGTATTTATACCCTTCCAATTGAGTTTACAGATTGGATCCTAACTCAGCTATAATAGCTTATTGGGGGCATGTCGGTTAGATGACTACTTCCTACAGTTATAGTTTCATACTCAATCTTAGTAATAGAACTCATATAGTTCTTCAAAGTTTCAAAACCGTCAAATACAGTCAACTCAAAATAGTACGAAACTCAGTTAGTTCCTTCAAAACCTAGACTATCAGATACAGTCACTTAGTATCAGTTATATCAGTTATCGATTACTCATGCTATCAGTAATCAGACTCAGTAGTTAGTACCATCACGAATTTAGTCACAATCACTTATTAATGCATGTATTCTCATGTTCATGTTACTCAGTTAGCTAGCATTGTTCATGAATTTTAACCCTTTGTATTTAACCTACCTCACTTGCATACTAGTACATTCAAACATAATGATGCATTTTCACTATGGTGTTTTATACCATAGGTTCAGAAGCACGAGCTTCAGAGCATTAGTAGTATTCCAGTTTTAGCAGTCAGAGTTAGCAGCGAGTCCTCATAATTTGAGGACATGATTATTACTTTATTTCTTCATTAATTAGTTTATTTTAGTAGTTGGAGTTATTTAGGGACATGTCCCATCAACTTCTTATTCAGACAGTTTAGTGGCTTTCAGACTACAGTATTTTCAGACTAGATATTTTCAGACATTATTTCAATTTTGGTATTGTCGTACCACATTATTCATATTTGGTTTTATCAGATGTTTACCAGTTTTGAACCTTATGGCATGTTTCAGCCTATTATTTTGGCATTTATATAGTATTTTTTGCAGTGCTCAGGTATAGATATTAGTCATGGGTTAGGTTATGGTCCTTCTGGGTCATGAGCACTATGTAGCATTGCAGGTACCAGATTTGGGGATTTAAAAACTTAGTATCAAAGCCTAAGGTTAAATAGAGTCCTAGGAAGTCTGAAAGCTGCATCTAGTAGAGTCTTGTACATGGGTGTGTTGGTGCCACATTTATGTGCAGGAGGCTATGAGATGTTTTAGGAAAAGTTTCCCTTCTTTCAGTATTCGTGTCATGCCAGTGATCTTGAGATCAAATTTAACTCTTAGTCTAATTCGTTTCTCCCTTTCTTCTACAGACCATGCCTCCTAAAAGAGGAAATAGAAATTAGTCAGCCCCTCAACCCGTCCAAGAAGATCCTTTGGACAAACACATTTCTCATGCAGATTTCATAGTTGCATTCACCACTCTTGCTAATTCAGTTGCTGCTTAGAATGAACGACCAGCTATTGTTCTGGCCAACCTAGTGAGTAATTTAGCTATAGCCAGGATTCGGTACTTCACCTGAATGAATCCTCCATTCTTTTTAGGTTTAAGTTAGATGAGGACCCTCAGGAATTCCTTGATTAAGTTTAGAAGGTTACTGACATCATGGGCGTGTCACCTATTGAGAGTGTTGAACTAGCTTCATACCAGTGGATGGATGTCACTTACACTTAGTTAAAATAGTGGAAGTCAGAGAGAGCAGTTGATGTAGGGCCTATTAAGTGGGAGGAGTTTGTCACTGCATTCTTAGATAGATTGTTTCCCCAAGATCTGAGAGAAGCTAAGGTGTTAGAATTTATCAACCTCAAGTATGGCAACATGATGGTGAAATAGTATTCTCTTAAGTTTACTCAATTTGATAGATATGCTCCTGATGTGGTTGCAGATAGCAGGGCCAAGATGAGTAAGTTTTTTTTTGGGGTGAATGATAATATGGTCAATAAGTGCAGGTCCACGATATTGAATAGTGACATGAAAATAGCCAGGTTTATGATCCATGCTTAACAGATAGAAGAGCAAAAGATTAAGATGAGAGAGAGGAAGAATAAGAGAGCAAGAATAGGTAGTTTCAACTTTGCTCAGCCTAAGTCAAGGAGAGGAAACCGTTCTCAATTCTATCCTAAGTCATCTGTTCTAGCACCTTCTTTAGCTAGTACTCCATCTCCTAAGTTCAGGTATGGTAATAGAGATAGGGCGCTAGGCTCTAAGTCTCAGGAAAGTGTCAGTAATGCCCAAACTAATCCCCTTTGTCAGACTTGTGATAAGAACCACAATGGTACTTGAAGGGCTGGCAGTGATGTCTGCTTTGGATGTGGCAAGCCAGGCCACAGAGTTAGAGATTATCCCCAGTCCAGTTATCAGGGTCAGCTGAACCATTCCTCAGCCAAGTTCAATCGCCTAAATCAGCAGGGTTCCACTTCCAGTGCTACTAGTGGGTAACACCCAAATAGACTTTATATGCTCCAGTCCCGACAAGATTAGGAAAATTCTCCTAATTTAGTTATTGGTACGTTATAGATCTTTCACTTGCATGTTTATGCTTTGTTAGATCTAGGAGCTTCCTTGTCTTTTGTTACTCCTTATATATCAGTTGATTTTGGAGTCAGTCCCAAAATTATAACAGAGCCCTTTTAAGTATCTATCCAAATAGGTAAAACCATTGTAGACCGACGGATATACAGGAACTGCCCGGTTATGATATTTCAAAAAGTCACCTCAGCAGACTTATTCGAATTAGAGATGACTAATTTTGATGTCATTCTTAGCATAGATTGGCTTTATTCCTGCTATTCCAAAGTCTACTATAGAAATACAATAGTCCAGTTATAGTTTCTAAATGAACCTGTCCTAGAGTAGAGGGGTAGTACCTTAACTTTCAGAGGTCAACTTATTTCCTACCTTCGGGCAAGGAAATGATATCTAAAGGATGTGTCTATCATCTTGTTTGAGTTAAGGACACTAGTTATGAAACTCCCAGTCTTGAATCAGTCCCAGTCGTGAGTGAATATTCAGATGTCTTTCCTAAAGATCTTCTAGAAATTTCTCTCGAAAGGGAAATAGACTTCGGCATTGATCTTCTTCCAGATACTTAGCCTATATCTATTCCGCCATATAGAATGGCACTAACAGAACTCAAAGAACTGAAAAAATAATTAAAGGATCTCTTAGATAAGGGATTCATCAGACCTAGTTTGTCCCCGTGGGGCGCACTAGTCTTATTCGTGTGCAAGAAAAATGATTCTCTCTGAATGTGCATTGATTACCATCAGCTTAATAAAGTCACGGTCAAGAACAAGTATCCACTTCCCAGAATTGATGAATTGTTTGACCAAATTTAGGGTGTCAATTATTTCTCTGAGATAGACCTTAGATCAGGCTATCATTAGCTCAGAGTCACAGAATGTGACATTTTGAAAATAGCTTTCCAAACTCGGTATGGTCACTTTGAATTCCTAGTCATGTCCTTTGGTCTTACCAATGCCCCTGCAGTTTTCATGGACTTGATGAACCGTGTGTTCAAGAAGTACTTAGACATGTTCATCATAGTCTTCATAGATGATATTCTTGTCTATTCCCGCAGTGAGCATGATCATGCAGACTATCTTAGAATTGTACTTCAGACTTTCATATCCCATCAGTTGGTCGGCAAATTTAGTAAGTGTAAATTTTGGCTAAGGTCAATAGAATTCCTTAGTCATATCATTTTTGGTGATGGCATTATAGTAGATCCTCAAAATACTAAAGCAATAAGAAACTGGCCCAGACCTATCTCTCCATCAGATGTTAGGAGTTTCTTGTGTTTGGCTGGCTATTATAGACACTTTATTGAGGGATTTTCTTCTATTGCATCCTCTATGTCCAGATTGACCCAGAAGAAAGTCAAGTACCCAGAAAAAAGTCAAGTTTTAGTGGTCAGAACCCTGTGACAAGAGTTTTTAGGAGTTAAAGACTTGACTCACCTCAGCCCCAGTTTTGGCTCTTCCAGATGGTTTAGATGGTTCGTAGTGTATTGTAATGCATCCAGAGTAGGTTTGGGTTGTGTCCTCATGTAGCATGGTAAGGTCATAGCCTACTCCTCCAAACACCTTAAACCGCATGAGAAGAATTATCTAACTCATGATCTTGAGTTAGCATTCGTAGTATTTGCCTTAAAGATTTGGAGGCATTATCTATATGGAGTTTATGTAGATGTGTTCATAGATTATAAGAACCTTCAGTATTTCATTTCTTACAAAGATCTCAATCTTCATTAGAGAAGGTGGTTAGAGCTCTATAAAGATTATGACATGAGTGTCCTTTATCATCCGAGCAAGGCCAACGTAGTGGCAGATGCTCTCAGTAGACTATCTATGGGTAGTGTTGCTCATGCTGAGGACAGTAAGAAGAAGTTAGCTTAGGAAGTCCATCAGATTATCGGACTAGGTGTTTGCTTATTTGATACAGAGGAGGGTGATATATGGGTTCAGAATAGTTTAGAATCATCTCTAGTTTCTAAGGTGAAAAAAAACCAAAATAGAGATCCCGGTCTAGTCAAGTTGAAAGAGTCAATCAAGGATTAGAAGGTTGAGGTTTTCTCCCAAGGGGGATTGTGTATTGCGTTGTCAATGTTGTCTGTGTGTTCTAGGTGTAGATGACTCTAGGTAGTGAATTCTTACAAAGCACATGATGCGCTCTACTCTATTTATCCAGGGTCACAAAGATGTACCATGACTTGCGGGAAATATATTGGTGGATTGGGATGAAGAGAGATATGGCAGAGTTTGTGGCTAAGTTTTTTACATATCAGAAGCCTAGTGGGTCCATGCAAGAGTTTAATATTCCTACTTGGAAGTGGAAAGAAGTGAACATGATCTTCGTGATGGGTTTGCCTCGTACTCATCATCAACATGATTCAGTTTGGGTCATTATAGATAAGATGACCAAATTAACTCATTTACTTCTTGTCCATACCTCTTATTCAGTCGAGGATTACACCAAACTCTATATTTGAGAGTTGGTTAGATTGCATGGTGTTCTATTATCTATTGTCTTAGAGAGAGGTACCCAGTTTATATCTTATTTCTGGAAAGCATTCCAAAAGGGTTTTGGTACCCGAGTTTATGTCAGTACTGCCTTTCATCCTCAGATAGATATTCAAACAGAAAGGACCATTTAGACCTTGGAATATATGCTAAGGGTGTATGTAATTAATTTAAAAGGTAGTTGGGATAACCATTTGCCTTTGATTGAGTCTTCTTATTACGACAGCTATCATTCCAGTATTTGAATGGCTCCATTCAAATCTCTCTATGGTAGGAGATGCAGATCTCCAGTCGGTTGGTTTGAATTTAGTGAGGCCTCAGTTATAGGGCCTGACTTAGTAGTCGATGCCTTAGAAAAAGTCTAGTTGATCAAAGAAAGACTTTAGGCTTCTCAGAGCCGATAGAAGTCTTATGCAGATATGTGTAGAAAGGATCTTGAGTTCGATATTGGTGATCATTTTTATCTAAAGATCTCTCTCATGAAGGGAGTGAAGAGATTCGGCAAGAAGGGAAAGCTCTGTCCCTGATATGTCGGTCCCTTCAAAATTCTCAGTCACTTCAGTAAAGTAGCTTATGAGCTCGAATTGCCTTTAGATCTAGCCTCAGTTCATCCAGTCTTCCATGTCTCTTTTTTCAAGAAGTTCATAGGTGACCCAGCAGTTGTAGTACCTATTCAGTGCATAGATATTCAGAGCAACCTCTCTTTCGAAGAGATTTCGATAAAAATTCTTGACTATCAGACTCGCAGACTGAGGAACAAAGGAGTCCCTCTAGTCAAAGTCCTTTAGCAGAATCAATCCGTTGAGAGAGCTACTTGGGAAGCAGAAGAATACATGCGTACCAAGTATCCTCACCCCTTGTCCGCTAATTCAGAATCAGCCTAAGGTAATAGCTTTTCTTAAGCCTTTTAGTTTCATGTTCAGATTTCAGTTACAACTTAGTGTCCAGTTCATGTTCAGAATTCCATTATAAACTTGGTATCAATAATCACTTCATAGTTAGTCATGCATTCATGTGTCAGTTCAGTCATGTATTCATGCATCAGATATACATGTTCAGTTTGATGAGAAACTGATCTTATCAATAATTCTGTCATGCAACCATAAATCTATTATTCTTGCATCAGATATGCATATTCAGCATAATACATTTAGCTTATTAGTTATATCAGTCATGAAATCATGTTTCAATTGTTGATTTCTGCATATACTTCAGTCTATCATTTCTCCCATCTCAGTCAGTTTCATTCGATGATGAATGTTCCCAAGGAAGAGATATTATAATACCTCGTACTTCTACCTAGATTAAATTCATCCCGAAGATGTCAAATACATTCTTTAAATATGAATACACTTTTATATATGTGGAATTTTCAAGATTTTGACCTTTTGTTGTGTGAGAAATTGAATAAGCTTTCCATCGATACCAAATTTGCCTAAATTCGATAATCGGATAAGAAATTATGGCAATTTAAAGGTTTAGTCATAAAACACCGTCATTTCAGCTAGTAGCTCATCGGGCCATAAGTCAAATGATGTTTGTTAGTTTCTAGTAAGACTCCGTGATTACACCGCATCGCGGAAGGATCCTAAATCCCAATTGTCCTTTTTCCAGTGAATCTCCACAATAGCTCTGTGTCGCACCATCTCCTAATTTCCCAGTTTTCAAATTCTAGAGACACGGCGCGATATCACCACGTCTCGCCGGCCTGCCAAATCAAAAAATTTTGACAAAAAATAAATATTTCATTCGGGGATAAATGGTTCTTTTCCCAAGGTTTTAACACGTCCAGGTATGGGATTTAATCCCTAAAAACATTTCAAATCAATATTTATTCACTTTTTCCCTAAATAAAGAACATTCTCTCCCAAGAAACAAAACCCTAGCTTTCAAGAAATCAAAGCCATTTCCAAGAATCTCTCCAAGAACTTCAAGAAACTTACAATCAAGGTATGTCAAGTGTTGTCATGGGTCCCTTTCACCCATGAAGCTCAAGAATTTCTTTTTCAAAGTTCAAGTACTGATTTTTATGAATCCCATGTTGGGTTTGTTTTTGTTAATATTGACAGTGACCAATTGAATTCAAATCTATATTTGGCGATAAATTTAATGTGGAATTAGTTATTACATGAGTAGATTCATGTGAACCCATGATTAAATCCTTAAATTGTAAAATTAAAATTGAATCATGATGTTTGCTTATTGTGCAATGTTGTCTACATATACTATGTTCATTATGTGCTTGATGAATTGCCTATGTGAACTAATAAGAGAAGAAACCATGCCATGATTAGTTTATGTGAAAATATTTGATAAATTGTCCATGAGAATGGATTACTTCCACGATATAGTATGCAAATATGTATTCCCCATTCATGTACAAGTGATACACCCCAAGTTTTCGTTGAAATGTTTTAATGAATCAATTCTGAGTATATAGCCATTGTTTGGCTTTTAGTCTTGTGTCATGATTTACATATTATGCTATCGAGTCCTAGGGGTATCTAATATCCAATAATTTAGCTATGTGCCTAGAGCCAGTGTTATGTTTTCACGATATCCTTAGTCAAGCCATGTTTAGTTAATTCAGTCAGCCATGTGACTCAAGAAAACTCAGTAAACTCAGTAATCCAAGTAATCTCAGAAAGCTCAGTACTTCAGAAATCTTAGTAGTATTCCATCAGTCAATAAAACTCAATTAACTCAGTCCAATTTAGTTCAGTTAATCATGTTTAGTGTCTATTCAGATGGGAGTAGGATTTAGCACTGAGTGAAAACAAGGATGAGGACACACACTAACAGTTGAGGGTGTGATCCTTAGAAGCAATCCTTGTATTCCAGAACTATGTATCCATCATAGGTTGAGACATCAACACTGAATGATGAGGGTTGAGGAGTTGGATAAACATTATCAGATGAGGGTCCCACCGTTCTATTTTGTGGACACTGCCAGATAAGGGTCACTCATAGTTTTTCCTTACCAGTGGTGCAGTATTGACACCCTTCCAATTAGAGTTACAGATTGGACCCCAACTCAACTATAATAGCTTATTAGGGGCATTTCGGTTAGATGACTGCTTCTCACAGTTACAATTTCAAACTCAATCTCAGTAATAGAACTCAAATAGTTCTTCAAAATTTAGGAATGTCAGATACAGTGAACTCAGAACAGTACAAAACTCAGTTAGTTCTATTAGAACCTATAATTTTAGATATAGTCGCTTAGTATCAGTTATATCAGTTATCAGTGACTCATGCTATCAATAATTAGACTCAGTAGTCAGTGCCATCAAAAATTCAGTCACAGCCACTTATTTATGCATGTATTCTCATATTTATGTTATTTAGTCAGTTAACATTGTTCATGCATTTGAACCCTTTGCTTCATCCTACCTCACTTGCATATCAGTACATTCAAACATACTTACAAATTTGCGCTATGTGTTTTCTACCATAGGTTCAGAAGCATGAGCTCCAAAGCATCAGTAGTATTCCAGTTTCAACAGTCAGAGTTAGCAGTGAGTCCTCATCCTTTGATGAAATGATCATTACTTTATTTCTTCAATACTTAGTTTATTTTAGTAGTTGGAGTTAGTTGGGGACATGTCCCATCAACTCCTTATTCAGATATTTTAGAGGCTTTCAGCATACAGTGTTTTCAAACTAGATGTTTTCAAACATTGTTACAGTTTTGGTATTGTCGTACCAAATTATTCATATATGGTTTTAGCAGATGTTTATCAGTTTTGAACCTTATGGCATGTTTCACCCTACTATTTCTGTATTTATGTAATATTTTATGCAGTGTTGAGGTATAGATATTAGTCATGGGTTAGCGTGTGGTCCTTCGAGGTGATGAGCATCATGTAGCATTACGGGTACCAGATTCAGGGCATTACATATGTCTACCGGTTTGCAAATCTTTCTTGTGGCATTTTCTTAAACACATGGTGAGTAAATATATGCATTCTTGGACAAAGGATAAAATGAACTTAAATTCCATCAAGTTTGACTCCATAGTCACAAGCATTGAGGCTAATTAGACTTTACCCCCTATGTTTATTCCACCATGGTGTATCAAACACAACTTTTAACACTAACAAAGAGCATAAAATAAAAAACAATATTTGAGAAACACTTAAACTTAATAACTATGAAAATTTAACAACTTACTCTAGCAATTTATAAGTTAAG
Organism: Capsicum annuum; assembly: GCF_002878395.1. Lineage (NCBI taxonomy): Eukaryota > Viridiplantae > Streptophyta > Magnoliopsida > Solanales > Solanaceae > Capsicum > Capsicum annuum. Next base: position 94,606,788 of record NC_061115.1, read on the forward strand.
AAGCATACCTGAATATTCATGCAAATATGTACAAACTAAATATAACAAAATAGCAATGTTTTGAACTGGTGAAGGAACAATGATTTGGTTGTAGGTATGGGTTGAATTGAGATGTGGGATAGTTTAAATAAGAACAGAAGATGAATAGAATGCATAATGGGGGGTGAATGTAATTTAAGTTTTAAGAAGGTGAGGTGTCTCAACTATTGGGAATATATAGTAGAAGGGTGATGGTGATCGTGTGTTTCAATTTTATTTACACTTTGGTATGATTTGGATCGGGTATTTAGGCCTATTTAAAGATGGATTTTGGGGAAGTTTAGAAAATGGGATGAGCTAAGTTAACTGTAAACCGACTTACCTATTATGGTCTAAGTAACGGTCCATTGGTATATTGATAGTTCATTACATAGGCCATCACAACATTGTAAAATGATGCCTTCACTTATCACTAAGACGGTTGGGTTGACAAGACATTACTGAAGTGACGTTCCACCATGATCCTTATCATAGATTATTTGGTATGACCAGGTTTTAGTCGAGTTGGGATAATTAGGTTGACAGTATGTCAAACACACAACGGGCCATTGTAGATTCTATAAAGAATGTAAGGATTTCAAACTTTCTCCGATGATTCATAATTAAAGAGCCATCAGCCTTGTGATGGTCCATTTTTTCAATCTTCAAGTCTTGAACAATGTCCCTATAATTTTGTTATCTTCAATCCTACACACTTAGAACACACATTACGTAAACTTGTCAACCAAAAATCTAAAATACATGATTTTACAACACATTGTGGGTTGCCTGCCACTAGCGCCTAAATTAACATCACAGCAGGACTCAAGTATCTTGATTACTCAGACTTAATAAAGATAAACCAATGTTACCACCTTTACGTTTTTTTGTTAGACAACATAATTCTTAATATGTTGTCCATTCACTTTGAATAGCTTCATATCCTTGTTTTCTAGTTCTACCGCGCCGAATGCAAAGATTTGAGTCACTTTTAAAGGATTGACCATTTGGACTTTAGTTTCACTAGGAATAATTTAAAACTTGAGTTCAACAATAGAACCAAATCCCCTACTTAAAACTCTCTCTTTTAGATCTTCCATTTGTGGTACAACTTCATCCTCTCCTTATAAAAGTTAGACCTTTCATATGCATAGAAACAAAATTTGTCCATCTCATTTAGTTAGTCCAATCTCAAATCAGTTGCATATTTCCAACTTAAGTTCAACCTCTTGAGCACACACAACACATTATGCTAAAGATCCATTGGTAAATGACAAGCCTTACCGAACACCAATTGGTATGATTGCATACCATTGTTATTTTAAAGGAAATACTATAGGCCTAAAAAGCATCATCAAGCTTCCGTGACCAATCACTTCACTTTTCATTCACAGACATAGCCAAAATTATCTTAATATCCTCATTTGACACTTCTACTTGCCCGCTTATTTTGGGCTAATAAGGAGTTTCCAGCTTATGTTTCTTCACAGCATATTTTCTAAGGCAACCCTAAACACTTTATTACAAAAGTGAGAGTCCCTATCACTTATGATTATGCGTGGAGTGCCAAAATGTGAGATTATATTCTTTTTCAAGAATGACATCATACTCTTTCCTTCATTGTGTGCCAATTCCACCGCTTCTATCCATTTGTAAATATAGTCCGCAATAACCATAATATACTTATGTCCATAAGAACTCACAAAAGGGACTATAAAATCAATGCCCCATACATCAAACAGTTCTACCTCTAGCATAGTTGCCATAGCCATCTCTTGATGCATAGAAATCGACCCTTGCCACTGGAATTGCTCAAAAGTTCTAAAAAATTCATAAGCATCTTTATGAATAGTGGGCCAATAGTACCTACGTTTCATAATCTAAAAAATCTTTCAAACTGCAAAATCACTCGCGTGATGTCCTCCCACAGGGGAAGAGCAATAAGCTTGTAAGATATACAACATCTCTACCTTTGGTAAACATCTTCGAATAATATTATCCGCACACAATCTAAACAAATAAGGTTCATCCCAGAAATACCTCTTCAAATCTGAGAGAAACCTCTTTCATTGCTGAAAATTCAGATCTTTTGGAATAATGGCACTCATAAGATAATCTGCAAAGTCTGCATACCAAGGAACAAGGTTAAGAGTAGTTGCAAGTACATATTAAAATAGGAATGAATCATCAATATCTAACTCATCTAATTTACTCCCTACATTCTCAAATTTTGATAAGGGATCAACTACTTGATTCTCAGAACCTTTTTTGTCCTTGACTTCGAAATTGAACTATTGTAACAATAAAATCCATCTGATTAACCAAGGCTTGGCATCTTTATTTTCCATCTGGACAACAACCTTAGTACGTCCTAAATTTCTCAAAGGCATACACAACAACAAGAAACTCTTGCTTCGTGATGGTATAATTCTTTTGTTCTCCATTTAATGCCTTACTCTCATTGTATGTTGGATGAAAAAGATTTCTTTATTTTTCCCAAGAACAACACCAAGAACCACTCTTTAGCATCACATAGCAATTTGAATAATTTGGACCAATCTGGCACAGTCATAATGGGGGTTCTCCTTAAGGCACTGAAAAGTTTTTAAACACTCATCATTCCACTTAAATTTTACCTCTTTCTCCAACAACTTGCACAAATAGTTGACAATTTTGGAGAAGTCTTTGATGAACCTCCTGTAGAATCCCACATGTCTCTAAAAACTTTGCACACCCTTTATTTAGATTGGTGAAGATAGCTTTCAATCACCTCTATTTTAGCTCGATCTAATTCAATCCGCTTTGTTGAGATCTTGTTGCCAACACTATAGCCTCTTTCACCCTGAAATGTTACTTCTCCTAATTGAGTATAAGATTGAACTCTTCACAATGCTGTAATGCAGTGCTCAAGTTCATCAAATGAATCTCCCATCACCGAGATGTCATCTATGAAAAATTTCAAGGTGTTCTCGACCATATAATAAAAAATCAACATCATACACCTTAGAAAGGTTGCTGAAGCATTACACAACCTAAACGAGATCTATTTGAATGCAAAAGTACCATAAGGACATATGAATGCAGTCTTTTTCTAGTCTTCAAGTGCAATGGGGAATTGGTTATATCTAGTGTATACATCAAAAAGCAATACCAACCTCTTTTGTACACAGTGGATAGGGCTTACTTACTTTTTATCTGAGATCGAGTAGGCCATTCCTGCATCAAGCCACTTTACTATCTTTTTCTTTACCACCTCTTATTTAGATGGATTAATCCTGCACTGATGTTCGATAGTAGGCATATAATCTTTCTCCAACTGAAACTTATAAGTACATATACCTGGTGGAATACCAATAATATATGTGATTGTCCATCCAATAGATCCTTTTTAACTTTTTAATATTAAAATAAGAGCTTCAACCTGCTGCTCCACCAAATCGACTGTAATGATTACTGATAAGGTATTTCTCACTCCCCAAACACATATCTCAAATGACCTGGCAATAATTTTTATTCCAATACTAGTGGCTCTTTAATAGATGGCTTTGCTGGTGTTGTAGTTTTATTTTTTAAATCCAAGTCAAATTTCTTTAGTGCATATGAGTATGAACCCATCCGTGTCAAAGCACACAATATTTCATCATACTCCTCAATTCCATTACTGTCAAAATGCATCAGTACAACTGCCAAAGTCTCAATAGTGAGATGCTTTTCATCATGCATCACTATTTCACTTTAGTCTATAACATCAATAATTGGCACCACTTTCATCTCTTTGGTTTGCTTCATGAATTGACAAACGTCAAAGTTTACTTCTTCATCATTGAGCTTGAATTTTAGCTTATTTTGCTCCATATCTATCAATATTCTCTTGGTGGATAGAAATGCCTTATCCAATATTATAGGCACCTTAAAATCGACCTTACAATAAAGAATTATAAATTATGTCAAAAATATAAAATTGGACACCTTTCGTAACATATCCTAAAGAATATCCACAGGACACTTGACTGAGCAGTCAACCATCAACAACCGCATAGATGTCAACTTGGAAGTTTCCAAACTCAACTGATGATATATCGATAACAACATAAAGTTAATACTCTCTCTAAGATCACAAAGTGCCTTAGCAAAACTAAAGGCACCAATCATGCACAAAATAGTGAATGCTCCTGGATTGAATTTCCTTTAAACTATTGATCTTATGGAAATAGCACCAGAGTGATGAAGATTAGCTACTAGTGCATAGATTTCAGTTCTATCCTTAGTAACTAGGTCTCACATAAACTTCATGTACCCTGGCATTTGCTCCAACGCCTCAATCAAAGGAATATTTACGGACAACTACTTCCACATGACCATGAACTTACCAAATTTTCCATCTTCTACCTTTTTCTTTATCCTATGTGGGAATGGAGAAGGAGACCTTAGAATTTTAGATAGAGGCATTTTTGCCTTCTTTTCTTTTTTTTTTACTTAACTTCTGTTCATCCATAAACCAAGGAAGTTATTCTACAACATACTTTTTCTCAACTACTTTTTCTAATTTCCCAGACTCAGCAGGATAACTTTTAGACTCATCATCATTAAAAATGACCTCATCTTTATATACAACATTATATACCTATGAATGAACCACCAAATATAGATCGGGTAATATTCCACCACTTTTTATGGTAATAGCTAGAAAAGTTCCATCATTCCTTGAGTTTTGCAGTATTACTTGGAAAATTTCCACTCTTTCTTTGATTGAAAACTATAGACTATTGATTTATTTGGTGCTCCATATGATTAAATAAAATGGAATGAGAATCCACCAATTGACTCATAGTTTATAGGTTAGTTCTCATCTTCTTGACACCTGCATCAATCGACTCCACCTTTTTTTAGCAATTTATCCATTATTTCCTTCATAGATATCATCCCTGATTTAAAACATTATCATGTCTCCCAAGTGGCACCTACAATCCATTTCAATCATTTTTATTCTTCCAATTTCTTTATTCACAGTCTCTATAACATGCCTTGTTATAATAGCTCTCTCTTTGATAGTTTAGACCTTGATTTCATTGGCCATTGGCCCTGAAATACCCCTGCTATTCAAGTACTTAAGTTCTTCTTCAAAATCATAATTGGTTTCTTTTCTATAGGAACCAACTACCTTAACTTTCTCAGCATTACTCAACAATAGTTGTTTGGTGAGTAAGTCCATTTATGTCTCCATATGAGCAATGTCTTGGCCTGTTGTTCTACTCTTTGATGTTGCTCCGCTAACATACAGACTGAATATGCATTGCTTGCTACCTCAAAATACCTATTATGCCAAGATCTACTAGTTTTTATTAATCTATCTAATATCTCAGTTACCTCAGCAAAAAAAAATCAATAAAAGCACCATCCACTCTATTATCTACTGTTAGATTTATGTTTGAATTTAGTGCTCTATAGAATTTCTCCATTAAGTGTTCATTAAACATCTTATGATTCGGACACTAAATCAACTTTTTTTAAACCTCAACCATGTTTTATGAAGAGCCTCATTAGGAAGTTACCTAAAATTACTGATATCACCCCTCAGCTATAACCTCTTGGAAGGTGGAAAAAACCCTTGAAGGAAAGATCATTTAAATTTCCTTTAGTTTGTTAAAGAGTTAGGATTCAGCTCAGTCAACCACAAAGTTTCATCCCTAGATAGAGACAACAGGAATAACCTAAATTGGATAGCACTCTGCCAAACTCTAGGATAGTTAAAAGATTTGCAGATGTTGACAAAATTCACTAAGTTCATGTTAGGATCATCATCGGGTAATCCACCAAACAACCAAATCAAATTGAGTAATTATATCATCATACTTGTGATATTAAAATTCACACATAGAGAAATGAGAGTAGCAAAATTGCTCTGTTAGAATCAGCTTTATCCAAAACATCCACATCGTGCGAAATTATTTTCATGTCGCCTATTCAATGTGGCAATAAACTCATCATCTCCCAAGTCATCCTCATCATCATTTCACACACAACCAGGTATATCAATAATTTGTTAGTTTATTGGGATGGCGACAAGTGCAGCCAATCTCTCTACCTCTTGTTGTGCTTTCATGTCCCTCCTCAAAGTTTTATGGAGTTTAGGATCAAAAAGTAGTAGTGGTTTACTTGAAAAATGAGTTTGTGGCATGCACAATTAATAGCCCGCAAACACAAAAATAGCAAATAAAAGTAATATTAGGAAACAAGAGTTAAAGTCAGTTAATATACATAAACATAATTGACAATCATATTTCTCGACAACTGTGCTAAAATTTGATATGCCCAAACTACAACTCACTTTTTAAGAAGTATAAGTGGTCGTTGTCAAATACAAACCCAATAAAGGTTGGGGTCGAATCCCATAGGGAATAGGATGTTGGTCAGGTTGTATGTAGATTAATTGACAATTAGTCATTAGTTTCCACAGAGTAGGGGGTTTTCGTTATTAAATTGAATAAGTAATTGTGGTGTGTCACAATGCTGACATATTATCTATAACATATTATCAATAAAGAAAGAGTGAACTAGGATTATGTTCACCTCGGTGTTTGATCACTTCTAAATTACAGGGTATTTGAATTTATACCCATTTGTGCAATTATATGGACAATCTAGTCAATTCTCCATCTAAGTGTTTCCCAACCTTCAAAGATGGTTTTTACCTTAATTCTTTCAAACTTATGGCGATAAGATAATAATCTGTTTAAAGAATTCATCTTTATTTAGAGGTTTGAAACTCTAAATTCTTGTTACTAATATCTTTCACCACCTTTAACAACAAGCTATGTTTTAGAGCATATTTTAAAGTTTGAAATCAAGAGAACCCATTAAACTGAAGAAAAAAATATAATCACAAGTATAGTACTAATTCAATAACCCATAACCTAAGAAGTAAAATTCCACCAAGGATCTCATAACCCTAGTTGTGAAGTTTTAGCCATTCATGGTAACAAGATATATGAAAACTCATGATTTCATAAATTGAAGATTAGAACTTACGATGTAGAAATTCAGAATTCAAATCTAAGTTCAAACTAATAATTTCTGTGTTTTAAGCTCCAAACTCATTTCTCAAGAACAAAATACATTACAAAATTAGTTCCCAGTCCAAGATACCTATTCTAAAGCTTATATAGGTATTTATAGGCTCCAAAAAAATGTGGATTTGAATTTCGAATCTGTGCTGCTAAATGATGGGTGAGGGCTGAAGGGACGGTCCATCAGATGGGCGATGATTTATCGGATGAATCATTGCTTGCTTTAAATTGGATTAGTTCTATGAGAGTTGCGATGGATTTAGTGATGGTACATTATTCGTCTGATGACCCATCGCCCTAATCATTACTTGGCTTGAAATTTCCTTGAATTTTGTTTCACTGTGATAACTTGGGTGATGGTATGTCCCATTCTTGATGTCTTGTTAGCTAAACCATCATCCAACTTCCTCTTTCCTTATTTTTTATTCTTGGTGACAAATAGATAGATGGCCCATCAGGGCACTGGTGGATCTTGAGGCACCATATCATAGTTTTCATTAGCTTAAAGTTCCTATTTTTTCTGCCCTTGAGTTTGATTCTTGAGAACAAATCTAAAACACATTAAAAACATTAATGGTTACTACAAAACGTGCAATTTTCCATATCTGAAGATGCAAAATATATCATCCTGAGCTGGTACATTACTCTCCATACTTTAGTTTTTTCTTAGATTTTTCTCAAGTTTAGGATCAAATGGAATAAGGGTATTGCCTTGACTTTGAGTATTGGGTATAAACTAGTGTGCACCTTAGAAATAATAGAAAAGTAAAATCAGCAAACAAAACAAAAAACCTGACAAATACAATCAATTAACTCCATAACCATACTCCCCGACAAAAATGCCAAAATTTGATGTCACACAAATTATACCTCCCAAAAGGTATAAACGATTCACTAAATCAAATATTGAACCCAACAAGGTTTGGGTCGATTCCACAAGGAATACGTTAAAATTCTATCAAGTATTTGTCTAGGTAACTGACAAATAAGTAAAAGAGAGGGGATTTACTAAAATAAAAGATCAATAGTAACAATTGTTGGTTGCTGGATTTGTAATAAATAAAAGAATGCACAAGGATTGTGATCTTTATGATTTCATAATTGCACGGGTTGCTTGTCCTAGTACTATTCAAATGGATTGCATGCAAAATCTAAAAAGATAGGTTCATCAAAACATCTCTCTTCCTTGGTTAGATGAGTTTTATTCTTCACCTCTCTATCTCTGATTGTCTTACTACTAACCCTTGTTGTTGATCTTAGATTAACTATCCTTATTAAGGCTCAAGTTATTAAATGAAGGTTGATAGCTTCAAATATCTTTTTCTATTTCCTTTTCCTAATCTCTACGTCACTTGCGATCCATTTTAGATTACAAAAAATTTCCTAATGCTTGCAACCATTAGAAAAGAAATCAAACATAGGAAATACCGATACATGCAAGCATACCAATCTAGAATTATTTCGCATTTAACCCACTTCGTTATTTCATCACGGTTCCCACAACCCCTATTATGGTGTTTTGCTACTCTTTATTGTATATACACTAGATGAAAACATCATTATGAAGTTGTAATAGGAATAAAACCCTAAAATCTCAACTTGAATTAAAACCCAAGAAACGATGTCCATAAAATTCCAAGAATGTGCCTTAGAATGTTACAATATAATGTCATAAAATATAAAATAGTGTAAACAAGTAGAAATAACCCTATAAGAAGACAAAATAAATCCTCTCCTAAATAAGATAAGAAATATGGGTCGGTGGCCTCGGACGATGGGAATGTATGATTCACACCAATGCACAAGATTCTTCTCAACACGGCTTTCAAACTACCTAGGACATTTTAAAACCTTAGGCTTTGATACCAAGTTTTTTCATGACCCGAGACTACCCCCTAGTCACGACAATGGTGCTTATGGCCATAAGTGACCACAAGCTAACCCATGAATCGGTACCTGCAGTGAGGACTAAGTAATACGGTAATATAGTACATGTGCAGAAGATGCATTAATAAGGTACTGTAAAAATTAATACTGGAATACGGAGAAAAGAATATCTAAAATATCTGATAAATTACTAGTAACAATACTATCTATCTGAACAACTGTTAATACTGAAATAACTGATTGACTAACTAACTGATTGTCTAAAAGCCTTTAAACTTCATGAGGAGTTAATGGGACAAACCCCCAACTAACTTTGACTGACTGAACATGAAGAAGTACTGAAATAACTGAAATAAGCAAATCATGTCCTCGATGGATGAGGACTCAGTACTATTACTGCTGAGCAACACTGAGCTGTCTAAAAATGATCTGGAATTTGAGAATCCAATCCTATGTTATAAGACAACATAGCCTAAAGAAAAGTATGCAGTTAGTAATTTGAATGTACTGGAATATAAGATGAAGACTGGTAGAGATCTATGAAATAATTGAGCATAAATACATGAACAATTAACATCTGAGAATGCAAGACCCAGAATAAACATATTTCTAAAATAGTCTATAATTTGAAAAACTAAAAGTTGTATAACTAAAATCTATACACTTGGTCAAGCAAACCTAAATTGAAATATACTAAATACTCTACTGAGATTATGGGAGAAATCATTCAACTGACATGCCCCAATATGAGCTAATTAGGGTCCAACCTATAACCCCAGATGTAAGGGTGTCATACTATACCACGGGTACTGACACTGGCTATATGGATCCACTAAACTGGTGTCCCAAAAGACCAGGGTGTCAAGACTAAACTGACGAGTGACCCTTGTGAGGAAGTCAAGACTAAATTGATGGGTGACCCCTCATATCCTACGCTGGCTACGTAGTTAAGGAATACAAGGACTACTACTAATGACTTTATCTAAGCTGATGGGGAAACTGCCATCCTTGCATTCGCTCGTGCTAAATCCTACTCCTAAATGAGCTGACACTGGTAATGAACTAAACTGAATGCATTGAACATAACAACTGACATTGATCATCATGATCATAACAACTCAGTAAATGGTAATACTCATGGTTTAACTAAAATCATTACTTGAAAGATCTAAAGTTAAGTAAAACACATAGGTATCGGGTATTCATAATCTGCTAGCACTGAATGATCAAAATATAGTATTAAAGCTTAGAACTGTAGTATGGAATCATGGTTCAAAGATCCCATAATAGACATTTCATAAAACCTGTGAGAAATATGAACTTGAACATAGGAATGTCTTAAAACATGGGAAAATAGCATGTTTACGTGACTAAGATCATAACTTGATAATATAACATGAAATTTACTTGAATATAACATGGGAGATTGAAACTTAATGCATGGGTTAACATAATTTTTCACGGAATCATTCTTGAACATGATTTGAGTCAAACTTCTAAGGAAACACATGAATTTAATCCATCTTGAACTTACAAAACTCCATAGTAAGAGAAAAATCTATACTTTAGTTGAAATAAGTTTTTGGGCTCCATGGGTGAAAGGGACCCATGGACACATACCTTAAGCTTCTTGATTTGAGAAAGAAACCCTATTCTTGATGCTTTCTTGAAGATTCTTAGATTTGGAAATCTTGGATTCTTGATTACTTGGGGAAAAAGGATTTGAATTGGTTTTAAAGGAAGGAGGAGGGTTTCTTGAGAGTGATTTTGTGAAGAAGGGACAAATAATGCCCTTATAGATACCCCAAGTTGTGTTATGGACAATTTGGGTTGAGGGGTGAAAGACCCAATTGCTCCTTGATCTTTTAAATCAAAAATTGGATGCAACAATGTCAACGCAATGCGGCCTTATTGCGGTCAAAGATATCCTTTAACGTGTCACGGACAATGTAAGGTCGGGACTAGTACCGCGATATGGGATTATCACGGGGACTAACTATTTTTGTGATCCAAACATGCCCCAAACCTCATCCGAAAAATCCAAACCTCCCCCAAGACATACTTTTAACATCCGTAAATATGAATCAAATTAAAACCCAACATTTTGGGGATGGGTAGGCCAAACTAAAAATCCATAAAGTTTAGGAGTCTTGAAAACGACTAAGTCTCCAACACTTAGTGAAATTTTCAAGCCTTGGACCCCTTAAGCATGCAACTAAGAACTGAATCGAGCTTGGAATATTACGGGGTATTACACATACCAACACCACTTGAAAGAGTACAACATACCATTATCATTATCAATCAATCATTCATTTATTTGACTTTGGGACTCGAACCCATTGTCTAACAAAGACTTTAATTCAATTCAAAGTTTAGGGACTCGAACCCATTATTAAACAAAGTAATAAATCAAGTTGATTCTTTGGGACTCAAATCCTTTTGTCCAAATTAACCACTAACATTTCCATTTAAATCATAACATAGCTAACAAGGCCTTTACAAAACCATTTACCAACCATTCATATTCATTAGGCCAATGCCTTAGTTCAAAATATCATTAACATTTCATAAGTTTATTCTCTTGGGCATTTTTATAAACACTTTGAGGGCATACCTTTACCAAGTCCAAAACCAAAGTAAAAACCATCAAGTTTATGGTTACCTATGACCCATTTGTTAAACCAAAATTACCAAGCACCTACATGTGCAAATTATCATCAAAACATATATAAAGTTAAATCAAGAGTAAACAATACTCAAAAATATGCAACAAAACCCTTAACATTAGTTTTCAAAACCACCATTACTGAATCTTAAATAATGTTTAAAACACATGATATTTGTGAACTAACAATGAGGGAAGTGTCATATGCCTTACTTACGAAGATTCACAAAAAGAACTTGACTCTTGATCCCGAAGAGGGACACCTTGTAGAAACCCTAGCCCAATCTTCAAGAGAGAGTTTAGAGAGGATTTGAGAGTGCTTTAATAGTTCAAAGATGTGTTATGAGAGGCCACAATGTATTATAAGATGTGGGTACTTGAGGATTCTGGCATGGGAAATGTCTAAAATGTCCTCAGCTTAGAAACTAAAAAACATGCAAAGGAGGGCATGCCTCTCCCCTTAACTCGTGCACAAATATACGAGTGGTACACACTTCTCGTATTAGGTATTAGGTATCATACTACTCGTATCCTACCATACAACTAGTAAGATGTCCACTCGTACCTTGGATAGAATGCAACCTAAATCATACTATCCATCATATGAGTTGAAGGCCCTAAATGGTACCACATCATACAAGTAGTATGATGCAAGTCGTATGATGCACATAAAGTTCAACATCATAAAATTTTCTAAGGGTCAAAACTAGGGTATTTCAATTCTCCCCCACTTGGATCATTCCTCCTCAAATAATGGGTTAAGGTAAGCATAAGTACAATTAATCACATTAATGCTCATCATACTTACCTCTAACCACATTAGAAAATAAAGACATAAAATAAAGATATTGAGAACATCATATACTTCAAGCAAAAATTTCTAAAAGAGGGAACAAATGCAGATACTGGGACTTCATGTCCTCTTCCGCTTCCCAAGTAGCTTTCTCATACTTTTTGTTCCACCATAAAACCTTCACCTAAGCCATGTATTTCTTTCACAATTAGCGAACTTGCTGATCTAAGATCTCAACTGGGACTACCACATAAGATAAGGAATCCAAAATACCCAACCCTTCCAAAGGAACAACCAATGAAGGATCACTTGCACACTTTCTCAACATTGAGATATAAAAGACCGGATGAATGAAGCTCAAACCAGAAGGCAACTCTAATCCATAGGAAATATTACCAACCTTTTCCAAATAAAGTATGGACTAATATAGTGAGAACTTAACTTCCCCTTCTTATCAAATCTCATTACTTTTTTCAAAGAAGAAACCTTCAAGAACACCTAATCCCCAACCTTAAACTCTAAGTCCCTTCACCTCATGTCTGTATAGTACATTTGGAACTTTGGGTGCTCTAAAGCCTATCTTGAATCTCCTTCACCTTCAGTCCTCAACTTATGAAATCCGTTATGAATACCATGCCTCACAACTCAATTTTACAATATCCTAAGACATATCACTACGAGAGTCTGAGTCCATCTATACATTAATCCCATCTATATTTCTAACTACCCAACTCAATAATTGGTATATCCATAAATCACAATATTCAAGCGTACCTTCGCTATATCTGTTGTATGGTATACCCCACCAAAGATCCAAAAACCTCTAAAATTATCACCTTATAACCAATGATTAGGGGTATGGACATCTATGCTTCTAAATACTCAACACTCCATTTTTGACTCCTTAGAATACCAATATTACTCCTCTAGTATCATATCCCCATTTATCAACACGTCTTAAACCTATACCAAGAGTTCAAATAGGCTATCTACTTCTCCCACAATTTGAATCTACATAACACCATATAACTTCTTAGAATCCCTCATGCTAAGAAAACTTAAGGACACAACCTATGCATACATAGACCCTTTCTCTTAAATTGAGTATACCTTACTCTTCCAACCCAAGACTTTTATCCATCTATTGATTTAGCTGCCACTTCTACTTTAACACTTAGACTTTATAACTATATCACAATTACATGTTCCACTATTTTATAAGACATCAACCTAAGATCTTTCACATATTACCTCACCCTACTATCTCACCCCCACGAACCTTGCATCACTACCCTCGAGTCAATACTCTTATCACTATAATTTGCATCAACATATCAAACTTAACATCTAAAAATGGTCACATATCATACAAAAAACATCTGCACAACACACTAGCCTACCCTACAAAGAGGTTACTCTAAATTCCTTATACCATTGTCGAAATCCTATATGCATCCAAAGAGCCCCATCTTCCTAACTTATGAAAACACAAAAGCACCCCTTAGGGAAGCACGAGGGTGGATAAAACCCTTATCAAGAATCTATTCTAAAAAGAGGAAGGAAATAGGATGAGTATCCAGAACAAAGCCAATACCAAAATCAGTCTCCTTATTAGAAAGAACATCAGAAATATCATTAGGGAAAACCTCAAAAACCCTTTAACTGTTAACCACCAAAACGAATTTTAGAGAAGGAACTTTTGAGTTAGAATCTTTAACCCAGACCAAATGATACAACACCCTTTGGAAATAAACTTTTAGGATCTAAGATATGAGATGAACCTCCCCTTAGGAAATAAAGAACCCCCTTCGCATACAATGACCGACTCATTATGGAATTTAAACATGACCTTACGGGCCTGATAATATAAGAAAGCATAATACAAATGCAACTAATCCATCCCCAATATGACATCAAAGCCAACCATATCTAACTCTACCAAATCCACAAGAGTTTCTCTACCATTAAAAAATTCCACACACACCCTATAGACTCTTTTACCAATGACATAGTCATCAATCGAGGTAGATATAGAAAAAAGATCAGAAATAGACTCAGAACCAAAACGAAAATGCACAGCCATAAATGATGTCATAAAATAAAGAGTGGATACCGAATAAAGTAAATAGTACACATCACGGAAAAAGTGTTTCAACATACTAGGGGCAACATTAGGAGATGTTTCAGACTCATGATGAGTAGTAGAGGCATCAAGGTAGTTCTGACTAGTGCCAGAGCCAGAAGTGGCACCCTCTAATGTAATAGTTGATGGAGAGGAAAAGGGAATCCTACTGGACCTAGAAACAACTTAGAAGGATAATTTCACTGAATATGATCAATCTAACCATAAGTAAAGTATCAATTCTTCCACTCATGACAAAACTCGTTATGTAACTAGCCATTGAATCAGCAAAGAGGATAGGGTGGAACTAACTGGGCCTCATTAGACTTGTATTAAAAACCTCTTAACCTAGGACCACTATGATTTTGAAATTGACATTCATCGAAGGGCCTATGGTAAGGGGCTCTAGTCGACGAGTAAGAACCAGATTTCCCTATCTTCCTTCCTTAATCCATTGTCTCTCATGACTACCATTATTGTGATGAACTCCACCCTACTCTAAGAGTTTAAACTTATTGTTCTGTCTTTCCCCCAGCCTTACCTGTCTCTTACCTATAAGATCGGACTGGTGTGATAGAGATACCACTATCTGGGTCAACAGTTGAATAGAATGGTAGAAAATCACTTTGAAAATATTTCCTTGAGGTAAATAAGCAAGGGTGTTACCACCTGGAGAAAGATCAGGAAGGACCAATGGGACTCCATGAGAGCAATCAGAAGTAGCGACCCTAGACAAGGTCTGTACCCCATAGGTAAGATAAGCTTCATTCGCATTGTCCTCAGTAGGGACAAAAAATTTCCCATGAGTTTTAGATTTCCTTGAAGGCATGATCTGAAAGGAAAATAAATGAAAGTTAGAGGGATTCAAAACTTTAGACTCTATGGCTAAAACCAGAACAACAAGTAAGGGAAACATTCCTAAATACCTTATAGCTTTCTGATTATAAGTATGGTGCATAACACATCCATAAGCAAGACTACTTGACACGACTTTGTGGACACCCCATAACACCAAAACCTGGCTCTTCAACTTGACACTACCCGAACTAAGCCTTGTCATAATGGGCATCTCAAGTTCAATAAGGACCAAAGACCACCCCCATATCTAATCTAATGAATCAACATGTACCCTGAGTGAGATGGATTCTAACCTTATAACAAGATAAGAGTAATTTATAACTCAAAGACTTTGGGATAGGTCCATGACCATGAACAACCCAAACAAATCAAACTAACTAATACCAACTAATAACCTTAACATAACCAAATTCATATCCATTCTATAACATACCTAAGTCCACAGTTTGTCCATAAAAAGCCTCTAAAATAATCCATGAATATCTAATTAGGACATGCCCCCGATGATAGCCAAAAACTAATATCCAAGTCTAAACCTAATAATGATATAAGCAAAAAATAAAGCCTTCAGAAGTATGGAAGATCACCACTTTAGGTCAACACAAGCTATCCCCAAATCTAAGTCACTGAGTAGGAGGTGTGATTGTATGACCAACACCTGTATCACATGGGGATACAACATACAAAAATAGTTAATAGTTTGAGCGGTAGCATGCAAATCAAGGGTAAGGATAATATAATGCCAATAGTTCGAAACCAATCAATCAATGCATACAACTAATGCAATGCATACATATATATATGTACACTATGATAGGGTAGGAAAGAAGGTTTATCATAGACTTTTGAAATCTTAACATGGATTATATAGATTATCTGTTATATTAGTAACACCCATATGATATATGGGCTTCAGCTCTCACCCCCTAGTCGGGCCCCAGTTCGTTTAGCCACACAAATTGGAGAATAATCTTACATATACTCATAGGGGACTCAAACCACCTACTCATATACTGAGGTGACTTAGTCACCCGATCATATAGTATGATATGGGGGGCTCAAACCTCCCACATCATGTATTATGGACAACTTGCATCTTATGGTTATAGTAGGTAAAAGGACTCAAACCTCGGGTTGTTTTGACCCCCACGTCATCAAACATATTTTCTAGTGTTGATTCTCCTAGGATCTCCACCTTCACATCTCCGCTACAAAACCCTCTTGAAAGCCCAATTAAAACATCCATTGCATATACATAACCATTAAACTAAATTTTTTTTTACCAAAGGCACTTTGTAGATATAGTCAAACCAATACAACTTTCAAGCGTACAATATCCCATTATCATTATTAATCAATCAATCATTTATTTAACTTTGGGACTCTAACCTATTGTCCAATAAAGATAATAATTCAATTCAAATTTTAGGGACTCAAACCCGTTGTCAAAAAAAGTCATAAATCAAGTTAATGCTTAGGGACTCAAACCCTTAAGCCAAATTAACCACCAAGATTACCATTTAAAACATTACATGGACAACAAGTCCTTTATAAACCATTTACCAATAATTCATATTCATTAGGCCAATGCCTTAGTTTAAAACATCATTAACATATGACAAGTTTATTCTCTTAGATATTTTCACAAACACTTTAGGGGCATACCTTTACCAAGTCCAAAGCAAAAATAAAAACCATAAAGTTTAGGGTTACCCATGACCTATTTTTTAAACCAAAATTACCAAGAACCTATATGTGCAAACCATCATCAAAATATATACAAACATAAGTTAAACCAAGAGTAAATAATACTCAAAAATATGGAATAAAACCCTCAATATTGGTTTTTAAAACCACCATTAGTGAATCTTAAATAATGTTTAAAATAAATGAGATTTGCGAACTAAAAATGAGAAAAGAGTCATATGCCTTATTCATGGAGATTCACAAAAATAACTTGACTCTTGAGCCTCTAGAAGGACACCTTATAGAAATCCTTATGCAATCTTCAAGAGAGAGTTTAGAGATGATTTAAGAGTGCTTTAATCATTTAAAGGTGTGTTATGAGAGTCCATAATATGTTATAATAAGTGGGGACTTGAGGGTTTTGGCATGGAAAATGTCTAAAATGTCCTCAGCTTAAAAGCTGAAAAACGTGCATAGAAGAGTATGACTCACCCTTAACTTTTACACAAACATACAAGTGGTACACACCACCCATATCCTAGGAATTAAGTTAGACTTTAACACTATCCAAAATATGAGTTGCTAGACTAAATCTTACCTAATCATACGATTAGTACCCTCTAGATAGTACCCTAGGTAGAATCCTCTAGGCTAGACATATTGGATATCATACGATTAGGTACCATACTACTCATATCCTAACATACGACTAGTAAGATATACACCCATACCTTGGACAAAATGTAGACCAAACAATAATGACCATCATATGAGTTAAGAGCCATAAACTATACCACATCATATGAGTGGTATGATGCAAGTCGTATGACGCACAGAAATTTTAGAATTAAAAAATTTTCTAAGGTTCAAAACTAGGGTGTTTCACTGGGTCTCATTTTACTTCTATTAATGTATAGATTATAATTTTGATAGTGTGGAAGCATTTAAAAATGATGGAGTAAAGAAGAGTGGTTTGTGAATGATTTAAGAATTATGGTTCGACATCAAGGTAGGCTTTCGTTTACTTTTTCATGAGATGTTGTATGCTTTAGATTGTATGCTAGGTGGGTATGGTAGGACATGTTTATGAATAAAATATCATGACTTATCCTAATTTAGGATTTTGGGAACCGACCCTTAAGATGAAATGCTTGTTACAGTTATAGAACCTCATCACCCTAGAATATATACAGGTTTGACAAGATGCTAAGTACCCTTTAGCATAAGGTTTACTATTTTAATTAATGGATTGAATTATAGTTTCCCGATTTATGGCATTACATTATTCTATTTGTATACTTTTGAGGCTTGAGGCTTTGATTACGTTATATGTTGGACTCTAGTTGAGTATTCTATCATTATAAAAGATATAGACTTAGTCTATAGACATTTAGACATTTATAGTTGTGTTGTTTGGATTCTGGTGATCGCATGCATAGATTATGGTACATATATGCTCACTTTGTAGTACGATTCCAACCAAAATGATAGTCATACTACTATTTTGTAATGAGGGATTTATTTCCACTTTTTATTTTTGAAAAAAATTCTTTCATAATAGGAATCATACCACTTAATTAATGATTTATGAGGTTTTGGAAATTAGACGGAGATTGATTTTTAAGGGTTTATCCATTTTTTATCTCTACTATTTACTTTGGTAGAGAGAGATTCTGACCCTTTGTACCCTCAGATACTGATTTAGTCCCAAATATGATTTTGGGCAATGGACTTACAGAGTTGGGAAATGGATTTATAGACTTACACTCTTTTAGACATAGTTTGAGTCTATGAACTTATTATGTAAACATCTCTCTGGTACTGGATGGAGTAGATTGATGATGATGATTGAAAATCTTGAATTGGGACTAGGTAAGTGTATACAGATATTCTCAAATCCCTTAGGGCCCTCTTCATCTACTAGCCATCATACTGGAGAAGAGAGGTCATTATAGGTCTTTTCTTTATGTGTTGTTAAGCTAAAGAAGATGTATATACTTGGTGTGTTATGGAACTTGGATCATATATAGTACTATGGATTTTATTTGCATTCATTTATTCATATGAATTATTTATTACCAATATATTTTTTGGTGATTATATCTATCACCCTTATGGGGTTTGCATAGGTATAGGCTATGATTGTTGTTTGTTGAGTTTTGATTGAACCTTTTGTGTACATGGGGTTCCCTTAGGTATTTCTTGTTCAGACTAGCCAGTTACTTTATTGTTATTATTATGGTTAGTTTGTGAAAGTTTTATTATGGATTGGAATCCAAAGCTATCGGTATATTTCTGAGGACTTTACTTTGTTATTGTAAATTACATCATGGACAATGCATTTGTGGTTAGACATTTTGACTATAGGACTTGATCATTCTTTCATTAGGTTCTTATTTGGTTAGGATCCCTTGGAGAGGTTAGGTTGTTACCTTTGAGTTAGTCTTATATACCTATATGGGTATACTTATATGTTGTATTACCATAAATCTCTCTCTTTTGTTAATCATTTATATTGTATATGTATTTCTCAACATTGTATATATGTTCCATATGTTCATATATTGGCTAGTGAGATAAAGTACTTTAGTTCCTGAATCTTACCATAATAGGATAATTTATTCTTATTGCCTCACTAGCTTTATAATGATTAGCTTCCTAGATAGTTGTCTCTAGTTTATATTCCTACTTTATGTGTTATTTTATGTTAGCATTGACTTTGGAGATTATTCTAAAGTTACCTATTGAGTATCACATGTGTGTTACTCATACTACACTTCCACAGCCTACAGATTATATTACGAGTTCTCATTGTTAGTGTGTTTATCATGTAGAGCAACTATGGATCGGATATTTAGGTTGAGATACTAACATTAGGAGCATTCTCCATCTTATAGATTAGACTAATCTCTAGGTTGAATTTAGAGATGGATTGTAACTGTATATTCATTCATTACCTTAACTGTACTCTTCTTATATTAGAAGCTCTTGTACTAACATCATCAGGTCTTGGGATTGTTTTATATATATTATCCCCTTAATTTTTTTTCTATTTCCATTCATTTCTCTTAATAGTCTATTACTAGCGGTATTAGACTATGAGTTTCTTACCTACTAAAGGGTTATATTAGCTGCCATCATGATCTAAATTGGATCATGACACTAAGATACACACATAAAACAAGTTAAGTTTCAACGATAATAAAATCATCACCTACAATTTGCACATATAACCTATTCCATAACCCACACCTGAACCCTCAAAATTTTTCTGATAATACATTAATGGATGATGCCTGGGTTGCTAAAAATCTTATCTTGCTATGAAATAGCCCAGGAAAGGGTATATTTAGTCTCAAAAACCAAAATGTTAGTAAAACTCTAAGATATTCTGAATAAAAGTCTGAAAGTTTTACAGAAAAAGAAAACCCTTGAGGGATCTGGTCCCAAAAAGAGAAATATGGTTATTAGGGAATCTGTATTACTTATACTAGAAGAAAAAATAGGTAGAAAAGTAAGGTTGTGTCTAAAGAAGCGAGAGACAGGTTCTTGAGAAATCAAAAGGTATTAACTGAAAGTATTTTTTACTCAAGTGTGTTAATAAAACCTGGTATGCTAGAATCAATTGACCTAGTAAAACATTAACGCTGGATGTATCTTATGGAAGGAGCTATTCCCACTGTCTTTGATGAGGTAGTTAGGGAATTGTATTCCATATTAGAGTTTTCTAAAGACAAAATAAAGATATCTGTTGTAGTTTAATGGAAGAAGCTGAATATTGATGTTGCATTACTTGGGAGAATTTTAGATTTTCCTATATATAGTGTGAGGACTTGTTTAAGGCAACAACTATCAATAGAGATTTTGGCAAATGTATCAAAGGTTAAGAGTAAATTTATGGCTGCGGTGAATAGGAAATCACTCAAAACTGAGTCATAATTGGTCTTTGATTTTGTAAACAAAGTAGTTTTTCCCAGATTACAAAAAAGAAATATTGCTTTAGCTACTAACTTGAATGTCATGGAATGTCTTAGCAGTTTTGAGTTCATTAGTTTACATGCATTGATAATGGAACACATACACAAAGTGGTTATAGTAAACATGGCATGCCTTATGGTTATTGATTAAATAAAGTGTTTGATCACTTTGGTACTATCTGTGAGATTGGAACTCCTAGAATTGTATTGCAAATGATTGGTATGAAGACATTGGTTAAAACTAAGTGTGTGAAGAAGAAATCAAGTACCAGCTGCCAAGGGGAGTTTAGCAAAGAGACAGAGGAGTAAAAACTAAATATAGCAGCTAGAGATCAGCAAATAGAACATGGCAATTCAACATCTGACTGTTGAGGGTCCAAGTGTCACTGATGAGCTTAAAATTGAGAATAATATCCTAAAGAAAAGAGTCTCCACTTTGACATATGGGGTTCTTAGCCTGAATGCAGAGATAAGATATTTAACCAAGGAATTATTGCACTATCGTGCTACAAAAAATAATAACCTAGATCTACTTCTTAAAACCATCCTCCCAAGTCCCTCCCCTATTTAAACTTTCTTGATTTCTTTTGCTTTTTCTTTGAAACATTTAAATTATGTACTAGAATGATACTTATCCTCTATTTATGAATGAATTTTTATTTGTGTGTTGTATGTATTTTCTTTTTCTATTAAAGTTGTTCTGCATGTTAGTGCTGCCCCAGTGGCCATGAGTTAACTAATCTATGCCTATTTTACTCTTGGTTTACTATTTTGACTTTTTAATGATGATAAAAAGGGGAATACTGATTTCATGTGGTAGGGATCAGGTACCAGGTGTGTAAATGTTGAATTGCATATGTGTATGGCATATTGATAGAGGGAAGTATGATGAGGCACAATGACAGAGGAAAGTAAATGATTTGAGTTTTAAATGTTATTTGACGACAAAGGACTGGGTCCCTAAGTTTCATGATGATGGGAGCATGCTGATTGAATGTCTAGGGAAACATTTATCTTCAGTAGTGGTAATCACTCTAATTAAATATGACAAATAAATATAGATACTCAAAAGGTTTGTAGTTGGTTTGTCATAATCAAAATAGGGGAAATTGCTATATCTTGTTTTGATGATAGGCAACTTACAATAAGGGACCAGGTCCCCAGATATTTAAGGCTAAAGTACAGTTGGCACGCGCCTGCATAGTTTTATCATCTAATGTAACAAATTGCACAGGTGCTGCTTAGACAATTTAGGAAGCCTGGTCTGATTGTATTTTGACCCTTATCATCACTCTACTATAAAAGGTAAGGGATGCTTCTCAATTGGTAGTTTTTTGCAAATCAAAAGTTGAATAGTGAAAAAGGCAAAAACTCAATATTCAACATTGCTCAAGATCTCATTTTCTTGTTTGTGCTAAAATAACAATTGTTCTTGAGTCTAGCTTGTGTCTGTAACTGAATTACTCATTCTATAAGTGTAATGCTCTTTTCTTTTTTTCCTTGAGAGTGCTTAGGTAGAGTTTCCTAAGCTTGATACTAGTTAGATTTAATATATTTTGAGGGGGTCTTGGTAGATTTTACAAGGTGAGCTTATAGTAGAGTTATTACAAGTAGGAGGATCCTAGAGTTATGTTCAAGTTCGAGTCTATAATCAAGAGGTTGATTAAAGTAAATTTTTTAGAGCTTGTGAGGGAAAGACGTGGTTTTTCATCCTTTGAACAAGGAGGTTTTCATGCTAAATCTTGTGTTTTTTAAGTTTTCTATACTGTTTTGTATCCCTAGTTAATATATTATTTTATTGTCTATGACTGACTTTGAGGGACCTGGTCCTTTACTGTGTTGTTCAACCCCTAAGGTTTCAACATTTTTGTTATTTTACTAAGTCTAACTAAAAGACATACTTGTTGAGTACTTAGAAGGTTTAGAACTTTGATTTTAATTGAATATTAGATGTGTTAGTTTATTTTATTAATTCTTATTAAGGAGAATAAGAAACAATCTTTGTAAACCATAAAGTAGAAATAAGGTTTGCATGAATTTTTAACTTTTTTGGACATTACTTGTGAATTCATTGTGAGATATTCAGTGGTGAAGCCAGAAGTTTGATAAAAGGCGTGCAAATTTTCTTATAGACATTAAGTATTGTATAAGGCCTGCATGTTAAGTGATCCCATAGAAGGTTCAAAATTTTAATTCTAATTGAACATTAGATCTGGTCTATTCTATTTTTGTCTACCTTTGAAGTCACTTTTATTGCTATTTTTGGGATGTTGCTACAATCATTTTTCAATGCTATGATCTTTGGTTTGTTTAACTCATTACGAATCAAATTTTCAATACATTTAACTTATAATTTGTCAAATTGCTACTTTAATTTCTATGCATTGTTCCTCATTTCACAATTTATTCTATAAGTCCATTTTTATTTTCTTTTCTAGTGACACTATCCATTTCACTTCTAAAGGGGAAATAATTCAGCTACATATTTTCATCCTTCTAATACATTAAAGTTAGTTTTTTTTTTATTGTTGTTTCATTCATTGGAATTTAATTTCATACTCTTGTTGAAATGTCTTCTGAGGATCAAGAAATATATGCAAACCAGGGATTGTAAACTAGATAAAACTAAGTGTTGTGCATACTTTTCACAGGACATCTCATTGTGTTGCAGTGAGTATGTTTAGCCTTTATCTCTACTTTTTACCCTAACTGTTCAATCTAGAGTTATGATTCGTTGGCTCTGTAGTTATCAATTCTCTCCTCTAATGTTCAGCCTAGATATGCCAACGGTTTCTTGATGTGCTATGTGTTGTTTTAATTATGAGCCAATGACTAAGAGGGACCAGATCCCTAGATGTTCATGGCTACAATTCAGCTGACACACGTGACTACACAGTTTTGTCCTCTTTTGTAATAAACTTAGAGGTCCTGCTCATACTAATTCGGACACCTGGTCTAATGACATTTCCACCTAAATCATCACTTCTCTATAAAAGAAAAAAGATGCTTCTTCATTAAATTATTTATGCAAATAGAGAAAGAGAGTTGAAGAGAGGAAAAAGTCAAAAACCCAAGTTTAGCTCAAGTTCTTATTTTTGTGTGTTAAATTAGAGAGAGACTTGAGTGAGTTCTGATTTGTAAAAGAATTACTCAATTTATATGAGTAATGAACTTTTCTCTTTTTTAGAGAGTACTTAGATAGAGTTTCCTAAGTCCCAAACTAGTTAAAGTTAACTCGTGTTGAAGAATGCCTCAGTAGAGTTATCAAGATGAAATTGTAGTAGAGGTATTACAAGAAGAAGGAACCTAGAGTTAGGTTAATTGAGTGATGTAATCAATTGTTTGATTATAGTGGATTTTGAGGTGATTGTGAGGGCAAGCTGTGGTTTTTCCTACCATAAGCAAGGGGGTTTCCACGTTAAAATTTTTTGTTGTTACTCTTCCTGCACTATCTTTTGATTCCTGGTTATTTTACTGTGATACGCCTGTGAAGACTTTGAGAGACCTAGTCCCTCAAAGTGTGGTGAACCCCCAGGCTTTTAAAATAATGAAAATCCAAATATAATTAGTCCAATCGTATAGAAGAGGATCACCAGTGATGACCTTGATCTTCAAATGAGAGGCTCATAATTGGACAATTTCTTGAAGCTTATGCAAATTTAGAATGAAATAGATGCACAACATACTTATTTTTAGTTATTTATATGAAAAAGTTATACATCATTATCCTGTGATACTTGGCTTCTTAGAAAATACTATCAAGTAGTTAATATAACTTGTATATTTATGTCTTACAACTTATAAATCAAATTGAAATCAATAGCTTATCATAAATGATCAAAATATCTTACTGCTAGGCCCGCGCTGACACGAGCTATGCTCCTCTAGTATAAATGTAAAGAACCAAACCAAGGCCTGGCCGTGTTGGGTAACTCAAGTCCACCGAGGACTGAAGACCACCCCCTTCGCCTAGTCGACCAAAACACATCATTATATAACAACAGAATTCCAAATGTAAAACGGGATAGGTAAATATGAATCAAACGAGGTCTAAGAATTAAATAACAAAACCCATGTCCACAGTAATATCTAATAAAGCCTCTAACAAAACCAAAAATAGTCTGGTTGGGACATACCCCTATCCATAGCTAAAAACAACTCCAAAAGAAAGAGTCAAAACATAAGGAAACCCAAAACAAGAAATGGGGTCTTCCGAAGGATGGACGCTCACCATTTAAGTCTGACTCGTAGCTATTCCTTGATCTCCTAGCCACCACCCAAGTGGAGTAGAAGTGTAGCTAGTTCCTATATCGCGAGGGGATACATCATCTAAAGACGGTTAGCAGTTGGAGTGGTAGTAAGTAAATCTGGGATAAAGGATAAAATAATGTTATGATCTATAATGCATAAACCATTAAAACAAGTACACAACGTCATACACGACACACACATATATATATACATATATACACACACATATATATATCACATGAAGGGAAAAGAAATAAGGCTTAACATGAACTTTAAAACCTTAACCCTGATTGTGTAGCTTGACCGTCGTAAAATCGCACCCACGAGCTATATGTGTTCAGCTCCCCAGGCTGAAAGGGCCCCAATCGTGTTAGCCGCACGAACCAAAGGAAGAAATATAGGGAAAGCCAAAGTTATCAAGGAAACTAGCCATCCCAAAATATATATATATCAAGTATGACCCATACATACGGTCATCAAGGCCATACCTTATGTTATCAAACATGAGTTTCCAGTATCAGTCCAAACCTTTGGACTCACACATGAACAACCAGCTAACACAACCCCTATTAATCCCAAGTAAAAACATTTATCACACACAACCCATCCACCAATCAGGAGTCAATTATTAATGCATAATTAAGTGGAATAATCATACCGACTATAGCTTACAAAAAAGTGTCATTAAGCCATTACCTTAGGGAAACACTTGTACCCAAGAATCTATTATTAAAATGAACTTGTGGGATTCCATTGTACCCAACAAGCTTTTCAAAACCATCCTTAGCCATTTTTCCATTTATGCAATGCATTAGTTTCAAAGAGAATAGCCAAACCAAATGATAATTCATATTTCAAAACTAATTATGCAAGTGGGTTGAGGGTATTATCAATTTCTATTCCAAAACCAATTAAGTGGGAATCCATTGTACCCCTAAATTCATTCACCATTCCCATGCACCCCAATGAGTGTACAAGCCAACAATTCATGCATAATAAATCAATAAAAACTATGGAATAACATTCAAACAATTTATATCCAAAATCCTCCCATAGTTCAAAACCCAACATGAAACCCAAGAATAATAAACCAATTTTCATGACATTAATAAAATACAAGTGTAGGGAAAGAGGTACATGCCTTACACATACGAGAATTGGAAAGTAATTTAGTGCTTTAAACCCAAAAGATGAGTGTACGATGAAATCCTTAGGCTCTTTTGGCATTTTTAGTTTGAGAGTCAAATTGGGGATTTTTAATATCTTAAAACTGAAAAGAGAAGGCTATATTATGCTTAAGCATCGTACACAGGTGAAAATACCCCAATAACCCTTATCCCAAGTAAACTAAGCAAAAACTGCATGAATTTTACATAGCGGTGTGACATGGACCTTATCGCGGAGACTAACCTTTATGCCATACTGCTAAATGCAGAGATTATCCTCCATGTTACACTAGCTATCACAAAGTGTAGCCTCCGTGACACGGCGATATCATAGAGGCTAACAACCTCTGTAGTTCAAAATAACCTCGAATCCTTTCCAAAAATTTTGAAAATCTCCCAAAACACCCCATTAACATGCCTAAACACAATTAAGTCAAAAAATCAACATTTCGAACATGGGAGGGCTAAAAATAAAATGGTCAAAATTTGGAGGGTGTTTCATTATCCCCCTCTTAGGATTATTCGTCCCCAAATGATGATCAAAGAAACTTTTCACTTGAGAATAACAATATTACACCAGAATCAAATGATAAACTCAGATAGTAATAAGGAGAAAACGGAATTCATACCTTAAGCACCTTCATCCGACACATGAAACAAGAATGGGTACTTAGGCTTCATATCTTCTTAAGATTCCCAAGGGGCTTCTTCCACCTTTTTGTTCCTCCAAAGAACTTTTACTGAAGCTACATATTTAGTCATCAATCTATGAACTTGTCTATCAAAGATCTCCACTGTGACCTCCTTGTATGATAGGGAATCCAAAATACCAACACTCTCAATAGGAACCACCAAGGAAGGATCACCCAAGTATTTCTTCAACATAGACACATGAGACACAGGGTGAATAGAACCCAAGTGTACGGGCAATTCTAGCTCACATGCAATATTCCCGACTATCTTTAAAATCAAATAGGGGCCAACATAAAGGGGGTTGAGCTTCCCCTTCTTTTAAAATTGCATCACCCCCTTCAGGGGAGAAACCTTTAAGAATATCCAATCACTCACATTAAACTCCAACTCTCTTTGTCTTTGTCTGCATAGGACTTTTTGAGACTTTGGGTAATCTTAAGCCTTTACCGAGTCACCTTCACCTTCTCCATAGCTTGATGAACTAAATTAGGATGGAACAACCCGGTCTTGCCAACTTTAAATGACTAAATAGAAGATCTATACCTCCTACCATACAACACCTCAAACGGAGCCATAATAATGCTATAGTGATAGCTATTATCATACATAAACACTACAAGAGGAAAATGGTCAACTCAACTACCACCAAAGTCAATTACACAAGCTTGAAGCATATCTTCATATGTCTAAATAGTCCTTTTCCCTTGTTCATCCGTCTGCGGGTGAAAGTGGTACTAAGGTTCACCATAGTCCCCAAACCTTACTGGAACAACTGCCAAAAATGAGATAAGAATTGAGTATAATGTTCTGAAATGATGGAAACTTAAGCACCATGCAACTTCATGATCTTCTGAATAAACAACCTTGCATAGTCCATGAAAGAATAATTAGTCCTCACCGATAAGAAGTAAGTCAACTTAGTAATCCTATCAACGATGACCCAAATAGAATCAAACTAGTTATGAGTCCACGAAAGATAGATAACAAAATTCATATTAATCATTTCTTATTTCCACACAGGCAACTTAATTTCCTTAGACAACCCATCAGTCCTCACGTGCTCCACCTTCACTTGTTGACACACCATACATAGCCACAAAATTAGCTACATGCCTCTTCATATTATTCAACCAATAAATCTTCTTAAGTTCATGATACATCTTCGTCGAATTAGGATTAACCAAATAACGCAACTCATGAGCTTTGACTAAACTTCTACCTTGTAGCCCATCCACACTAGGAATACACAACCTCTCTCAATACCTCAAGATACCATCACCACCAATCTCAAAATCCATCATTTTCTGCCTACCCATATTAGCCTTAATTTGCATCAAGATAGGATCCAACACCTTCTTTTCATTTACCTTATAACCAAAAGAGTACTTTACCACCTCTTGTAGAAAAATACCACTATCCTCAGAATATAAGAGATGAACTCCAAAATTAGACAAATGGTGAATATCCTTCACAAAATCTTGCTTTTTTTATCCACATGCGATAGGCTCCCCATAGATAACCTGCTAAGAGCATTAACAACCACGTTAACATTACCTGGGTGATAGTGGAGACTCATGTCGTAGTCTTTAAGCAACTCAAGCCATCTCCTTTGCTTGACATTAAACTATTTCTAGGTGAATAAGTATTACAAGATCTTATGATCTCGATAAATGTCAACATGAAACCATATAGACAGTGTCGCCAAATATTCAATGCGAACACCATAACCAACAACTTTAAATCATAAGTTGGATAATTACTCTTATAAACATTTAGCTGCCTAGAAGCATATGCTGCCACCTTTCCATGCTACAACAATACACAACCAAGTCCCACATGGGATGCATCACAATAAACAATGAAACCATTAGTGCCTCAGGCAGGGTCAAAACTAAAGCAGAGGTCAATTTATCTTTTAGCTTCTTAAAACTCCCCTCACAAGCATCTGACCATAAAAACTTTGCATTCTTTTGAGTCAACATAGTCAAAGGTGAGGAAATCAATGAGAAGCTCTCCAAAAACATCCTATAATAATCAGCTAAACCTAAGAAGCTTCGGATATCAGTTGGAGTCATGGGCCTAGTACATTTCTTAACCACCACAACCTTTTGTGGATCTATCATGATCCCTTCACTAGAAATAACATGATCCATAAAAGTAATAATATTCAACCAAAACTCACACTTTGAAAATATAACATACAAACACCGATCCTTAAGGGTTTGTAACACAATGCGGAGGTGATCGGTATAATTTACCTCACTCTTCAAATATACAAAACTATTATCTATAATCACAGTGATGAAAAATCAAAAAACTAATGAAATACTTAAGTCATCAAGTCCATAAATATCACTGGGGCATTTTTCAACCCAAAAGACATGACCAAGACCTCAAAATGACCATACCAAATACAAATGGCTATCGTAAGGATATCCTTCTCCCTATTATTCAACTGATGATAGACTGAATAAAGATCAATCTTAGAGAAATACTTAGCACCTTGAAGTTGGTCAAATAGGTCATCAATCCTAGGAATAAGGTACTTATTCTTCACTGTCACCTTATTTAACTGACATTACTATATACACATCCAAAGGGAACCATCCTTCTTACACATGAAAAGAACATGAGAACCTTGTGGAGACATACTTAAAAGGATAAAAACCTTGTCAAGAAGATCAATCAACTATTCTTTAAGCTTCTTTAACACAACTGGAGCAATTCTATAAGGAGGGATAGAGATAGGATGAGTGTCTGAAAGAAGACCAATCCCAAACTTAATTTCTCTATTGGGGGGGGGGGGTACTAGGAAAAATCATCAGGGAAAACTTTAGGAAATTCATTAACCATAATAATGGTTTATAAAGAAGGAACCTTTGAGTTAAAATCTTTAACTCAAACCAAATTATAAAGATACCTCTTAGAAATTAATTTTCAGGCTCTAAGATATGATATACGCCTCCCCTTAAGAACTAGGTAACTCTCTTACCATTATATAATCGGTTTCATAGGTAAATTAAAAATGACCTTATGGGTCCGACAATCTAAAGAGGCATAGCATGAATGCAACCAATCCATCCAAAAGATAACATTAAAATCAAATATGCCAAATTTAATCAAATCCACCAAAGTTTTTTTACTATCAATAGATACTAAAGAACCCCTAATGACTCTTCTAAGAACCACAGAGTCACCCACCGAGGGGAAATAAAAAAGGGTCTGAACTAAAGTAGTGATCAAAACCAAAATACACGGCCATAAATGGGGACACACAAGAAAGGGTAGACCCTAGATTAAGTAAATACTACACTTCATAAGATAAGACTTTTAACATACCAGTGATGACATTAGGAGATGCCTTAGACTACTGACGAGAAGTAAGAGCATACACACAATTTTGGCAAGTACCGGTACTAGATAATATAATGGAGCTGACTGGGAGCTACATTCCTAATATTAGACATCTTGTGCCCTTGAACCATCACTACCCTAAAAAGGACAATCTTCGAATGACTTAAAATAAGGTGAACTAGATGTCGAATAAGAATCATAGTTGTCCCACTTCTTCTTAGAACATTTTACATCATCCCTACCACTCTGCTGCTAACCTCCACCCTAATTTGAATATTAAAATTTCTTACTCTGTCTCTTTCCTATTTTCGCTTGCTTCTTCTTTTCTTCTTCTATTTGTTGCATTTATACCACAACTATAGAAATGTCCATATCATTATTAAACAAGGCATCCATACTCTCTAAAATCAACTTATAGGACAACCCAAAAGAAAATTTCCTCATAATAGCCCTCATGCTAGATACTAGCTCAGGAGCATATCATGACAACTGGTGGAACTTTAAGAAATATTCTTTTACCATCATCCTACCTCACTTCAAGTTCACAAAACTCCTCAGATTTTGCCTCCCTTATCTTCTAAGGAAATAATAAATCAAGAAAAGTACTAAAGATGTCATCCCATAAAGCAGACTTAGCATCATCACCCCTAATTTGCTCCCATACTTTATTCCATTGGTATGCTATATCCTTTAAATGATAAGCAGTGAATCCCACACTCTCTATATCAGTAGCATGAATAACCTAAAAAATTTTATGCATATCATCTATAAAACCTTAAGGATCATTCTTGACCTTAGTACCAATGAAAGTTGGATGGATCAACCTCATAAATTGACCAACTCTAGTGGTCTTAGATGAACTCCCAGTAATACTAGAAGAACCTATGTAATATGACTGAGATGGCACCAACTGGGTTAATAGATGAATAGATTGGAAAAATTTAATATTAGCAATATCTCCCTGAGGTGACTTAGTATGAGTGTCACCAGTTGGAGATAAATCAGTGGAGATAGGTGAAAATCCATGGGGATAGTCAGAAGCAGCAACTCTTAACCGAGTCTATACTCCATAAGTTGGATAAGATCTGTCCACATCATCCTCAGGAGGGATAAATTAGTTTCCATGAGCTTTAGATTATTTGGGAGGCATGATCTGATAGGCAAATAAATGGGAGTAAGAGAAATCTAAGACCTTAGACTCTATAGCTCAAAATTAAGACAACAAGGAAGTGAAACATTCCTAAATGTCTCATAGCCTCTCCATTATAAGTGTTGCATGCTACACACCTATAAAATAGATTTTACTTGACATGGATTTTTGGATACCCAATTAACCCTGAACCTGGATACAAAATTTTTCATGACCCAAACAAGGGCTTGGCCATGATGGGTATCTCAAGTGCACCAAGGATCGGAGACTACTTTCTTTACCTAGTTGACTAGAACACATTATTATATAATAGTAGAATACCAAATATAATACAAGATAGGTAAATATGGCTCAAAACAAGTGTAAGAATTAAAAAACCAAACCTATGTCCACAATAATGTCCAATAAAGCCTCTAAAAAAACAAAGATAGTTTGGCCGGGACATGCCCTCGACCATAGCTGAAAACAACTCCAAAATGAAGAGTCAAAACATAATGAAACCCAAAATAACAAATAGGATATTCCAAAGGATGAAAGCTCACCACTTTATTCTGACTAATAAGATTTTCCCCAATCATCTAGTCACTATGTAGAAGGAGTAAAAGTATGGCTAGTTCCTACATTGCATGAGGATATAGTATCTGAAGATGGTTAGCTGTTGGAGTGCTAGAATGTAACTCAGGGATAAAGGATAAAATAATACCATGATGCATAATACAAAAATTATTAAAACAGGAACACAATGTCATATGCAATATATACATATATATATACATATATATATATCACATATCAAGAAAGGGAAAAAAGCTTAGCATGAACTTTAAAACCTTAACCTAGATTATGTAGCTTGACCATCCTAAAATTGCACCTGTGGGCTAAATAAGTTCAGCTCCCCCTGATGAAAGGGTCCCGATGTGTGTTAGCCATACGAATAGGAGAAAGAAACTTAGGGAAAGACAATCACATCAATGCAACTAACCATCCCAAAATGTATATATCAAGTGTGATTCATGCACACAATCATCAAGGCCATACCTCACATTGGCAAATATGATTTTTTAGTATCAGTCCTTCGGACTCATACCTTCACGACCAGCTAACACAACCCTCACTAAGCCCAAGTTAAAACATTTATCACACACAACCAATCCACCTATTACAAGATTCAATTATTAAGGCATAATTAAGTGGTTTCATTATATCGACTATAGCTTGCAAGTAAATGTCTTTAAGCTATTACCTTGGGGAAATCCTTGTACCCCAAACTCCATTATTAAAATCAACTTCGGGGATTCCATTGTTCCACACATGATTTTAAAAACTACCCTTAACTATTTTCCATTTATTCAATGCATTAGTTTTAAAGAGAATAGCCAAACCAAATAATAATTCATAGTCCAAAACCAATTATGCAAGTGGTCGAGGTTAATATAAATTTCCATACCAAAACCAATTATTTGGAAAATCTATTTTACCCCTAAATTTATTCATCATTACCAGGAACCTCAATGAGTGTACAAACCAACAATTCTTTCATAATAAATCTATAGAAATCACGAAAACTATTAAAATAATTTATATCCAAAACCCTTAATCTATAGTTCAAAACCTAACATCAAAACCATGAATAATAAAACAATTTTTATGCTATTAATAAAATAAAAGTATAGGTAAATATGTACATGTCTTATACACATGAGAATTGAAAAGTAATTTGGAGCTTGAAACCTGAAAGATAAACCTACAATAAAATCCTTAGGTTCTCTTGGAGTTTTGAGTTTGAGAGTGGAATTGGGGATTTCTAATCTCTTAAAACTAAAATTCATAGGCTATATTATGCTTATGGGTCATACATAGGTGAAAATACCTCAATACCCCTCATCCCAAGTAAACTAAGCAAAAACTGCACAAATTTTACATAGCAGCGTGGCACAAACCTTATCATAAAGACTAACCTCCGTGCCACGCTGCTAAATGCAAGGATTATCCTTAGTGTCACATTGGATATCACAAAGCGTAGCCTCCATGACACAGTGGAGCCTCACTGTCTCTATAGTTTAAAATTACCCTGAACCCTATCCAAAAATTTTGAAACTCTCCCGGGACACTCCATTCACATACCTAAACACAATTTAAGCCAAAAATTGACATTTTGAACAAGGGAGGGCCAAAAATTAAATACTCAAAATTTGGAAGGTGTTTCAATAAATATATTATAGAGATACTTTGTAGCTAAAACTATTCACTTCTCTATTTTTCTTTTGTTTTTGGTACTACTCCTTATATATTATTCTTTTTTTTAAAATTATACAATTGAAATATCATAAAAAAACATAAAATTTAAAAAGTGAATTTAAATTAAATGGGTCTTGAAAATAATAGAAAATCATCATTATCGTAAGATAGACTTACAATTAAAATTTTAGCCAATTTTTACATGCACTTTAGTCATCAGGCATACATGAAAAAAGTTAAAATGGTGCTAAATAATTTGTTATATTTGTTGTTATTTGGATAAATTAATGATTGAGTTTTGTTCATTTGATATATAAAACTATTTCAAAATATACCTTATTTGAAGTAGATTTTAGCATTTAATCATTTGGTGAATTATTAATTATCAAGTGTCAAACCATGGTTAGGCCAAGTAGAACTTAGTGCCTTAACTTTTCTGAGAATACTAACCCTACAAAATAATATATCATAACATAATCTTAAAAAATGAGACAATAACGGATAAAGATGCAATATGTCATATAGAGACTTCTTTTCATACAAAGTTAAAGGTGTGAGTTTCAAATCATGAATTTCACATAAGATATTTAATGAAAAAGTCAAAATATACAAGAATACATGAAATATAACCATGACCCTATGAAGCCTCTAAAGGATTTTCATCAACTAAAGAATTATTGATATAAAACTCCTATCATGAATCAATTCTACGCCCTAGCTGTGAGCAATATATGGTTGCTCACTAATGGTTCAGAGGAATCCTTATCATAGCATATCTATAAAAAATATAATTGATAGAACTAAAGGAAAAAATGTTGGACCCTAGTCAAACTTGGTGCTTATTACTACTCCTAATTGAATATAACTGGTAGCTCTTATAAATACTGTCCATAATCATGGATGCCATACTTGACTATCATACTACTAGTAAACTTTTCTTTTATATGAAAATTGATCCATGATCATGTATGGCATTTCAAACACCATGCTAATTGTGAAACTTGCTTTTGGAGAAAGGCATTCAAAAGCATCGATGGCATATTTGGATGTCATGCATGCCATGCATCTTAATGTTATGAGCCAAAGATCCTATTTATGATATGAGTATGAAAAAATAAATCACGTATTTCTGAATATTGAGACTTGTAAGCTTAAGTGATACATGAGATAACTGGAATAAAATAAATAAAAGAAACATATGAGGGTTGAGATTTAGAAGCAACCTATAGGGCTGGACCTAAGCCCTGTATCCTAATTCATAAAGATGTAAATAAACTAATAGAATGTATTATCTGAAAATACAGATTAGAGTTATAATGACCCAATTTGGAAAATTCAATTTTATGTATTTTGACTATTTTTCTATTCTTTATAGTTGTTACATGCTGATTTTGGGGTGTGAAAATATTTGTGATGGTTTTTGATACTATTGGGAATGATTTGTCTGAGTCTATGGCTTTTAGAGGATTTAAAAGCCATATAGTTGACTTCAGTCAACATTTAATATTTTGAGTATCGGATGATAATTTGAACGGTTCCATTAGGTACAAAATATCGAATTTGGGTTAGTAGCAAGATTGGTTTGGTCTTGAAATATTTATTTTACATTTTGATTCTTTATTTAGAAAATAGTAAAAAAGAAGTCTCGAGGGTTAATCTATTGAAAAAAATCTTATTTAAAAATCAAACATTGCTATTGAGTTTGAAATATTGAATTATCCTGATAGCATATATGAGATGTTTCTATAGGGGTCCCAATTAAATATCGAGGGTCTGTTTGGAGAAATTTTTTCTCTTGAAAATCCATTGGCGCACACATTATATCTGGTGCAACAAACCTTTTTTTTCAAATGTGGGACCTTATCCACAAACATGGAGAAGGAAATAATCCTTAATAGCGAACACGAGGTAATTGGTCGTGTTTACATAGGGTAAGTTGGTTTGAATGAGGTATCTTCTATTCTTTGTGTATGCATTGATTCTCTTGCGAATGCAAAGGCCTAATTTATCAACCTTTGCAAACTTGAAGACTTGGCCACGAATGCTAAGGCCAAACTTTTGACCGATCAAAGTTGACCCTCACAAATGTGAAGGGTTGACCGAATTTGTAAAGCATGTAATGACCTAATCTTTGGTGATTTTTATAATTTTTTTTTATTTTTATATAATTTGACAATTTTACCTCTCCCCTTGGTTGCTTTATGGTATTCATGGGGTGTGGGGATGATTGGCATAATTCCCTGTGCATTTCAGTGTGATTTGTGCAAGTTGTGATTTTTTTGTGGTAAAAAAGACTTCTTAGTTGATCTATGCATCGAATGACAAAATGGAATGCACTAGAAGAACTGGAATGTAAATTTAGGTTGGTAACATGGTTGTTGTGTTTTTACAGCTTTTATATCTTATTTCAATCCTTGATTTAGAAAGTTGTGAAATTAGGTTTCACGGGTTAACTTTGTGAAAGTGATGTTTTTTCAAAAATTTGATATTGCCATTGAGTCTAGAGCATCAAATTTAGTCTAGTACCATAGTTCGTTTGTGTTCTCAGGATTCTGAATGAATTTCATGGGATCCGCAGACTTGGAGTTCTCCAAGTCTCCAGCTAGTGCACCCGGTTAAGCAAAGTTTTGGTCGCTTAAGAAACTTGTCTTGACAACCAAATTTTTTCCTAAGTGATGACAAGCTCGCATAAGAGATAGCCTGGTCCCTCACGTGACACTCGTGTGCCAAGTAGGTATCGCATAAGTGTCACTTGGTCGCTTAAGCAATGGCATCTTAAACAACCCAATGATCACTTAAGCAATGCCTAGGTGCTATAAATTCCCCATTTTTGTTAGTTTCACCACTTCTAAGACTTGGAGCTTGGGGTTTTGAGTTTTTGGAAAATTTCTTTCATTATTAAGCTTAGATAAGCTCCAAATCCCTATTTTAATTATTTTTCTTCGATTCTTATTATTTAGATCTTGTTAAAACATGAATTTTAAAGTGGATTTGGGAATTTTGGCTCGGAATACGTAAATTAGTAATTCTTTGATCTAAATCTCGATTTCAACTTATTTTTACTTGGGTTTTCTTCTATGAGCTCCTTTAATCATGGGTAATATATTTTTGGACTAAAATTCTGATTTTACTCTTTTTCTTTAAAAACCCATTTTAGAGGTCTAGTTTGATCCCGACCTAGAAATAGGCAATATGAATATCTTTGGCTTTCTTTTAATGCGTAGATTCTATATTTGTATGTAATATTTAATTTTGGGTTCATTTGTGAGGAGAAAGCTCGAGGTTGAAGGCTTTCTAGATTGTTTTTTGGCATTCAGCATAGGTTATGGCTTATGTTTCTTTAGACTATACTAGGAAGATAATTTTTCTATAAAATCATGTTAGTGGTGTGGGAACTAATCATAGAAATGGATTTATTATTGTGTTGTGATCGTGTGAGGGACCTATGTAGTAGCTATTTGGTAGTTGTGAGACATTTCTTGCTATGTGTGATCATGAAAGGTCTTATATGATATTATTGGCCTTGTGTATATATATATATATATATATATATATATATATATATATATATATTGTATATTCTACTTAGAAAGCCTAAAATAGAGTTTATATGGTATGAATAGCATATTGTATATATTTTGCTCTTTTGGCATATAGATTATATTAGATCATAGATGGTTGGACAATGGAGTAGATTTTTGCTCACGTGGATGGGAATATTTGTTGGATTATGGAAATTCTCATTCTGTTTGGTTTGACCATTATATCCCTTATCATGTACATTCATTAAGTATTAGTACCACCGTAGAAATATTAGAAACACTAGGGTAAAATACCCTGGTTTTTGGACCTTAGAAAATTTCCTAGAATTCTGATTTCTGAGTCAATACGACTCATAGATATGAGCCGTATGATGGGGTATGAATAGTACAGTCTGTTCGTATGCAGATCAGTGTTGTTTGGTGGGATGGATTTTGGGTACTGGAATGGATATGACTTAGGAGTATAAGTCGTATTGATGGTTATGGGTTATTTGGTTCCTTAACTTAATCTTAGAATTGGTTACTTAGGTTGGATCTAATTATGAGTGGCTCACCATGAGTGGTAAGATAGGGTATGAATCATATCAGAGACTCGCATGGTAAACAATTTTCAATCCCCCTGGTATTTTATTCTGCCTAAGATATAGGTCATGGACATAGATCGTACGTTGTGGTTATGACTTGGTTGGATGAATTGTATATTGGATAGTGTTTGATCCAAGATTTAAGGCTTGGATATGAGTGATGGATACCAATCATATTGGGAGTGTATGACTCATAAGAGATAGTCGTATCTCTGTGATGGGATTCTTATGCAACTTAAGTAAGGGTATTCTGGATATTTCCCTACTTACCCTAATAAGGACCTACTACTTCTAACCTACCTAGAAGGTTATTTATCCTATTATTCTATTCATTAACACTTAGAAACTTTTTCTAAACACTTCATAATTCTTTCAAGAGATATTAGGCAAGGGGAGCTAGGGTTTCAAGTAAGGGATTAATTTGGGGCTTTTCTTAGTGATTTTTTTCCATCATCATCTTGGTTTTAGGCATGTTTCTCTTCCCTCATTCTTAATTTGATTAAAGGAATGGTTTATATGAATGTTTCACATCGTTTTACTATTATATAGTTTTGGCTTTCAAATATGATTTGGGGGTTTTGATGTTAATTTCTTAGTTATGGTTTCCCATGGGAGATAGAGGTCTCAGGGGGACAAAAACTTAAAACTCATAATTGCTGATATGAGGTTGGTCATAGTGACCATGTGCGGCTACACACACTGAGTCCCTTTCAGCAGGGGAAGCTGAACCCATATAGCCTGTGGGTGGTTTAGGACAACAAAGTTACATAGCCTAGGTAAAGATTTTGAAGGCATGCAAAACCCGGTCCCTTTTCCTAGAATAGTTATATATATATATATATCTGTATGTATGTTTGTATGAATCATGGATTATTTTACTTGGCTTTACAAATGGCATTACTTTATCCTTATCATGAGATTATGCCAGCGGTCACTTACTTACCATGTCTACTGGCGGATGTATACCTATGCTATGCAGGAACCAACCATTTTACTCCTTTTATATAGTGATTAACTCGGGAACAACATTTGTGTTGAAGTGGTGAGCTTCTATTCTTTTGTAAGGCTCTATTTTATGTTATGGATACTTTTAGACATTTTTGTTTTATTGTGGATATTGGTTTTGGATATAGTTAGGGGCAAGTCCCAACCAGATTTCATTACTCATTCAAATAGAGGCTTTATTATACTTCTATGGGTTGGTATAAGCGGGATCGATGCAGGTGTAAGCCTTAGCACTGGAATAAGCTGGTGGGCTATCATCATTAGATGGTATTGTTGGTTATTCCATCTTATTATATTTTGGGATTAATTATATTATGTTTTGGAATGTCTTTAGTTATGACCTGGTTTATGGCCTTGTTTGGTATGGTTAGGTATGGTTGAATTATGGTTATGGGATGGTTGGACTCGGTTGGGTTGGTCACAGTTGTGATCTATTCTTAGAATCTTGGTGTAAGCTATCACACTATGATGTTTCATGTTCGAAATTCAGCCAACTCAAGGTAAGCAACTGAAGGTTGGGTTGGGTAATAGGGGTAGTCTCCGGTCCTAGTCAGACTTGGGATGCCTATTATGATAAGGCCCAGGGTGGGTCATGTCAAGTTGGTATCAAAGCCTAGGTTCATGGTCAATAGGGAGTCCATAAAGTCGTGTAGAGTAGAGTCTCTTTTAAGGGTATGTAGCGCGCCACACTTATAAGAGAGAGGCTACAAGGCATTTAAGAATGTTTCACTTTCTTGGTATTCTATCTTCAAGCTTGAATTCCTAATCCTTGAATCTCTCTAATCCTTTCTTGTTCATCTATCAAATTATGCCTCGTAGATCTGGAACACAAGGAAATTATTCTATCCTAAATGGGGGCAATACTGAAGGGGTGCATCCTACTTCAAGGGTTCATCTTTAATCTCATGATCCTATCCCTAATAATTATGGAGTTCTACCGGTTGCTACTATTTCTCCTCAAGGTGAGGTGACTAATGCAGAATTCTATTAGACTATTAATTCTATTGCTAAATTGGTTGTTGCTCA
The DNA here is from genome assembly GCF_002878395.1 of Capsicum annuum. NCBI lineage: Eukaryota > Viridiplantae > Streptophyta > Magnoliopsida > Solanales > Solanaceae > Capsicum > Capsicum annuum. The sequence continues at coordinate 94,646,873 of NC_061115.1, forward strand.
AATGGAGTAGGGTGTGATTGGTGCTTTGTCTTATGAGGCCACAAGTGTTGGCTAATTTATGAAGATAGGTCCTCCCACTTTTTCTAGAGTAAAGGTAGAGGAGGATCCATAAGGCTTTTTGGATAAGATAGAAAAGATATTTTAGATGATGAAGGCTACTAATATAGAGGGGATAAACTTTGCAGTTTCTCAGCCTAAAGATATTGCATATCAGTGGTATGAGAAGTGGGATAGGGATAGAGGTGGAGTGGATGAGGAAGGGTTATGGGAGGCCTTTTCTAACCCATTTTTTGATTGATTCTTTCCCCATTAGTAGAGGGAAACTAAGATGGAGGAGTTTGTTAACATCAAGTAAGGGAGGATGTCTGTAGAGAAATATGCCTTTAAGTTTCACCAATTATCAAGGTATGCTCCTGATTTAGTGGATGACATGGTGGATAAAATGAAGAAGTTTACTTTTTGGTTAAATCAAGATCTGATTTTGGAGAGCAAGACTTCCTAGCTGATTAAATATACAGACATCTCAAGGTTGACTATTCATAGAGATGGTTATGGATTGGTTATACTCTTGTTGCGTGTCTTTGGATTGTCAGACCCATAAGGTTATCTTTAGGTTTCCTAGTGAGCTGGTTATTGAATTGGAGGGTGTTTCCTTAGCTCCTATGGGGAGGTTTATTTATTATCATAGAGCTTAGAGGTTAATCTGCACACGTTGTCTTTATCACTTGGTTTAGGTTAAAGATTCTAACTCGGAAGGTCCTTCTTTTCAGTTAGTTCCTGTGGTTAATAAGATTCTTGAGGTCTTGCTGGATGGTCTTCCTGGTGTTCCTCCGGATAGGGAAATAGAGCTTTGTATTTATTTTCTTTCGAACACTCGTCCAATTTATATTCCTCAGTATAGAATGGCTCCAGCTGAGTTGAGAGAACTTAAGGAGCAACTTAAGGATCTTTTGGATAAGGGGTTTATTCATCCTAGTGTATCTCCTTGGGGTGCGCCAATGTTGTTAGTGCGTAAGAAGTATGGTTCCCTTCGGATGTGTATTGACTATAGGAAGTTGAACAAGGTGATGGTTAAGAACAAGTATCCTTTTCCAAGAATAGATAATTTGTTTGACCAATTACAAAGTTCCAAGTTCTTTTCTAAGATAGATTTTCGTTTTGGGTATCATCAGCTAAATATTAGGGAAGTGTATATCCCTAAAACGTTTTTTGGTACTCGGTATATACACTTTGAGTTTTTGGTGATGTTATTTGGGTTGAGTAATGCTCCGACAATATTTATGGATTTGATGAACAGGGTATTTAGGCATTATTTGGATCTCTTTATCATTGTGTTCAGTGATGACATTTTAGTTTATTTGATGAGTGAGGTGGATCATAATAATCACCTCTATATAGTGTTGCAAACATTAAAGGAATAATAGTTGTACGCCAAGTTCTCTAAGTATGAGTTTTGGTTGAACGTTATGACTTTCATGGGTCATATTATTTTTAGTGAAGGGATCATGGTAGATCCGCAGAAGGTTTCTATGGTGAAGAGGTATCCTAGACCTAGACTCCATTTGATATTCAAAGCTTCTTAGTTTTAGCCGAGTATTATAGGAAGTTTGTGGAAGTCTTTTCATTGATAGCTACTCCTTTGTCTAAGTTAACACAGAAAAAGGTTAAGTTTTCTTGGTTAGATGCATGCAAAGGTAGTTTTGAGAAGTTAAAGGATAGGTTAACTTTGGCTCCAATTTTGAACTTGTCGGAAGGCAATGATGGGTTCGTAGTTTATTGCTATGCATATCGGGTAGGGCTTAGTTGTGTATTGATACAGCTTGGGAAGGTGATTGTCTATGCTTCTAGGCAGTTAAAGGTACATGAGAGAAATTATCCTAATAATGATTTTGAGCTATTGGCGGTTGTGTTTGCTTTAAAAATATGGCAGCATTATTTGTATGGTGTTCAAATGGATATCTTTTTGGAGTATAAAAGTCTAAAGTATGTGTTCACCTAAAAAAAGCTTATTCTCAAGTAGAGGAGATGGCTTGAGCTTTTCAAGGATTATGATATGAGTTTTCACTACCATCTAGGTAAGGCTAATATAGTTGCTAATGCTCTTAGCAGGTTATCCATGGGGAGTTTCGCCATGTGGAGGAAAGAAAGCGAAAATTTGTGAAAGATATTGACTGCTTTGCTAACCTTGGAGTTCATCTCTTAGACTCCAAGGATGGTGGTGTGGTGGTGTAAGAAGTGGTTCAATCATCTCTTAGTACAGAGATTAAGAAGAAGAAAGTGCTAGATTCTATCTTGATAAAAATCAAGAGTGACATTGGTGGGCAAAAGGTAATGGTGTTTGAGATTAGTGGTGATGGTACTTTATGGTACTATGGGAGTTTATCTGTTCCTGATGTCGACAGGTTATGGAAAAGGGTTTTGGATGAGGCACATGAGTCTCGCTATGTTTTTCATCCCGGCTTGACTAAGATGTATCATGATCTCAAGGAGATCTATTGGTGGAATGGCATGAAGAGGGATACGGCTGATTTTGTACCCAAGTGCATGGTGTGTTAATAGGTTAAGGTTAGCACATGAGGCCAGGAGGGTTGTATCAAGAAATTGATTTTCCCGAATGGAAGTGGAAAGTGATCAATACAGACTTCGTTATCGGTCTTCCTCGGTTTCGGAGTTAATATAATTCGATTTGGATCATTATGGATAGGATGACTAAGTATGCATACTTTTTACCAGTACGAACTACCTTTAGAGCCATTTTAGTGAGACAGTGTGCCACCTGGCACGTTAGCGAATTGTGGAGCCATCAAAAATGGCAATTGTCAAATTCCAGTGAGCCTCTGCGATTTCCACCGCATCGTAGTATTTTGCCAGTTCGTAACTAGGGTGGCAACACAATTGCCACCGTGTCCCGTCATTAAGAAGTTTCCCAATTGTCCAATTTCTAATGAGCTGGTACGATTATGGCGCGTCGCGCCAGCATGTAAAAATTGGGATTTTTAGTTTAATTCCAAGGGCTTTTTGGTCTTTTCCCACTCTTTTTCAGCCCCTATATATACCCGAGAAAAGGCTCTTAGCCTCATTTCCCATCTTCAACATCAAAACTAAGGTTTTACAAAGTCAAAACCCTTATTTCTTCTTTAACCAAAATCAATAGAGATTAAGAGAAATCAAAAGGAATCAATAATCTCTCCAAGAACTTTTAAGAAAAGAGTTTTCCCAAGGTATGTAGATGTTGATTCTTGGGTCCCTTTCATCCATGAAGCTCAAGAAACCTTTTTCTAAAATTCAAAGATCTTGTGTTTATGGGTTTTAATGATCCATGTGAGTTGAAATTGATGTTTCACCTATTTTTGAGTTGTGATTCATATTTGTTTACAAGGTTTTCAAGCTTTGACCTTAGTATGTGATGTTCATGATAAACTCTCTTCAAGTTGCTTGTTAGATGTGTGTTCATGCCAATTAAGTCTGGAAATGGTTAAATAAGCAAAGCATGCTCCCCATATGTTCGATAAAATTCTTATATGAAGAATTAGGGCCATTATGGAATGTTGATTAGGAAACCCCAAATTGTGAGCAAGCCCATACATGCCTAGTGTTTGATGAAATGCCTTAGTAAATGAATTATGATATCATAGCATGAAATCCCTAATTAGTTGTAAACCCATGCATGCCTAGTGTTTGTTGAAAAGCCTTAGTGAATAAGTTGAGACATGATAATATGAAGTTTCCCCAATCATGTGCTATCCAATACATGCCAAGACTAATATACGTGCGAAGTACTTTATGCAAGACCATTTTGAATAGAGTATGATCTAGTAACATGTTTCCCTTATGCTATTATATGTCTATGATTCCTAAATGCTTGAGGTGATGCCTTGGTGATTGTGATGATGAATAGATGTTTATGATTCCTAAATGCTTGAAGTGATGCCTTAGTGATTATGATGATGAATACATGTTATGTTTCCTAAATTCTTGAAGAGATGCTTTAGTGATTGTGATGATGAATGAATGACCATCGTCAAGACTAGTCAAGAATGGTTATGTTGTACTTTTATGTTATCGAGTCCTGGGGGTATTTATACCCGATAATTTAGCTGCTGTCTAGAGCCCGTGTTAATTTTCATGATTATCCCAGTCGAGCCATGATTCTCAAAACTCAGTGAGTTATAGAACTTTGTATCCTCAGACAGATACAAAACTTAAGAAATCTCAATAATCTTCAAAATCTCAGGATCGCTAGTAATCTAGCCTCAGTGTTGTACTCAGCTCAAATCTTGTAGTATCCAAGTATTCAGTTCTAGCCTCGATAGTGATCGAGTAATCTATTCAAACTTTGTATCATCAGTTAGATATGGAACCAGGTGAATTTATCTTAACTCAGTCAGATCATTTGAGAAATATGATCAGTATTAAATTTAGTTTAGTTTGTATTTAATTTAGAATTCAATTTAGAGTTTTTCAGTTAGGAGTAAGAGCTAGCACCGAGCGAAGGAAGGGATGGCAGCTCCCCACTAGAGAGAGGCTGAGTCTTTATGAGAAATCCCTAAAATCTAGAACTGTGTAGCCAGCGCAAGATGCAAGAGTAACTGTTAGTAGAGGCTGTCACCCATAGAGAGAGGTTTGAATATTATATTGCCTTAGGCTGACTTCCTGTGAGGTTCAACCACCAGAAAGGCTTTACCAGAGAGGTCTTTACCCATGGCATAGTATTGACACCCTTCCAGCTAGGGTTACAGGTTGGACCCCACCAGTGAGAGGCAAGGGCATAACGGTTAAGTAACTACTTCCCACAGTTGTAGTTTCAGTATAATCTTTAGAAATTTGGAATATGAGGTACAGTCGGCTATCTCAGTAAGAATCTCAGATAGTTCCATTGATTCATGACCATCCGTCGGATAGGCTTGGTCTCATATATGGTTATTTGTTATCAGATCCAGAGATCTCCTGATAGATAGGCTTGATCTCAATCTCAGATTCAGTTAAGTATTCTGGTTATCAGATCCAGGGATCTCTCGATAGATAGGCTTGATCTCCGTCTCAGATTCTGTTAAGTATTCTTGTTGTCAGATTTGAAAATGATCATTTTTTATCATTGATAATAGATTCTGAAATCATCCATTAGAGAGGTTGATCTCTGATTCCGTCAGTTAAGAGCAGTGAGCTTAGAATTCAGTCATTGATGTGAGTATATCCAGTTAATCAGTTATCAGTATCAGATGATTTAGTGATTCAGTATCTCAGTGTTAGTGGTGAGTTCAGATGACAGTAAAGCAGTATTCGAGTTTCAATATTTAGAGTTATGATGATTGTGGTTATGGTTGTGCATTCATGTATGTGTTCTCGTTCGTTACTCTTATTATTATTCAGTTAGTGATTATTCATGCATGAGCCCTTGTATTTAGCCTTACCTCATCTTCATACTCGGTACATTCTCGTACTAGCGCATTTGCGCTATGGTGTTTTATTTGACACCATAGGTTTAGAGGTATTAGATGTAGAGTACCCTCAGTAGTTCAGTCCCAGTCAGTAGTAGTAGGCCTAGCAGTGAGTCCTCTTCATTCGAGGATGATCCTTGTTTTATTACTTTATTGAATTTGCTTATTTTTAGTAGATAGTGTTAGTTGGGGACATGTCCCATCAACTCAACAGTTTAGACAGTCTAGAGGTTTTTCAGACAAATGTATCAGAATTTAGTTTTAAATTTTAGAGTATGTTTAGATATTTTGAACCTTATGACCAGTTTCCATTTTTATTATCTATATTATGCAGTGTTGGGGCACAAATATTAGTAGAGGGTTGGTTTGTAGTCTTTCAGGATCATGAGCACCGTGTAACTTTCTGGTTCCAGAAAATCATGTCATTACAGAATGACTTATTGGTAATTGGAATTGGTTTTGGTTATATTTAGCCCCCAATGTGTTTGATACAATGATTATAAAGATATGTTCATTGCATTGACTTCTTTTAATGGAACTTTTGCATGTTATAAACTTGGTAAAGGAATTATGCATGGTTTAAATAGTTTGGAAAGGCTAAAGGCTAATTGGTTTTGCTTATGGGGAACATAAAAGTCTCCTAAGTAGTTTATTATGGTAAATAGAAGGGAACTTGAAAGTCCTCTTAAACCTATAAATGGTTGGATGTGGATGATACTTGCAAGTAAGGGTTAGTATAATGATACCAATATCAATAACCTTGGTTAATAGATGGATAATAGTTTGGTTATTTGGAAACTGGTTTTAATTAGGAAATAACGGTGGGATATGTAGAAAAGTCATGGAAGTTGAAGGTCACTGGGGGAACCAAAGCTGGAAACACATATTTGCTTATATGACATTGGTCTTAGTGACCGTGTGTATGATTTCACACTATATTTTGGGGATGTACTAGTCATCTCATAGGATATTTCCCTGGTCGTGCGACTACATGCAATGGATACCTTTCAGCAGGGAGAGATGAACCTATATAGCTCGTGGGTGATTTAGGATGGGAAAGCTACACAACCCAGGTGAAGGTTTTGAAGGCATGCTAAAACCGAACACTTTTCTTGGCATGGTTATATATATGTATGGTTGTATTCATTATGGATTATTTACTTAGTTTTATAAATAGCATTACTTTATCTTATCCTTAGATCATGCTAGTGGTCACTCGCTAAGCTCATCTACTGGCGGCTATATAGCCATGCTATGCAGGAAGTGACCATTCTACTCCTCCTACATAGTGATTGACTAGGAAATAGCATTTGGAATAAAATGGTGAGCTTCTATCCTTTATGAGGGCTCTATTTCATGTTATGGATACTTTTAGACATTTTGATTTTATTTTGCGCCATGACGTTAAATTAGGATCTTGATAGGAGGCGACCCATCCTTTACACACTTAATGCATTTTTGATGTATTATAGGTGTTTTGACACAAGTTTGAAGTCTGAAAAGTAGGGGAAAATGGATTTGAAAAGATGGTAGCTGTGCAAAAAAATAGAGCAAAATAGGGGAAAATGGTTACGATCATAATACATCATATTGCAATTGCGATAGTCGAGAAAAATTGGTACTAATTTTTAAGAGAGTCCTTTTTAACCCTTGTAATTCTTTTACATGTTTCAGTGAGGGAACTTCAACTCTTTAAGGTGGGGGTGGGGCTACATTTGTGTTCAGGCATTGTAACCTAAAAGTCTTACCCCAACCACAAAGATTGGTGTATTTCTATTGATTGATTTCAGACGATCCATTCCCAATGATGGATTGAGTGATGACATTATTAAGGGAAAATCATTGTGATTGGGCTTTGAGCCATAGATGCAGGGGAAGTCTAAGTACATGTAGCATTGGTGTTTTGCGATCGCCCTTATACCTATGGTAAAGTCTGAGTGGCTATATCGTCTACCCACATAAGAGCTAAACTGTGAGATGACGACTAGGTTTAGCACCATTAATAGCAAATTTTATGTGGTGTAAATTTGAATCAAACACCATTCTCCATCCAAAATGTTTTGTAAACCAAGGGCATGGACATAAACAATTTTGCAATAATACTTTAGCTCTTTTTATTACTCTAAAGTACTTAGTTTGTAGTATATGGTAAATACTTTTTTTTTTGTTAGTAGGAAATGCAATTGAGCCTCCTTGAAAAGTTTGGATGCCATGTGCGGTGAGCATAATTGTGTATCTCTCATGCATACTTGAATCATCTATAACTTTCCCCATTATTCCCTCAAGGCAAACTATGATTATTCTTTGTTGGTGAAATGATCATAGGCCTTGTGAAGATACGAACCCACTTTAGCCTAAATAGCCAACTTGTACATAGAATAGTATCCTTGTTTACCTATTTTGAGCCTTCAAGCCTTTCTTCGGCAACCATATTACAAGCCTTGAACCATTTAATGTTTATCCCTCTTTTGAACCCTACCCTTCTTGAACATTAGAAATAAAACTTAAAGCCAAATGCCTATGTTAAGGGTGGTAAGTTCTGGAAGAAAGACCTCAGGCCATGATATTGTAACTGGATACATTAAAATCTAAGCAAAGAGAGAAAGTAAAAAGGTGAATGATAAAGGAATCGTCAAAATAAGGAATAGCATGGATTGTAAAAGAAATAGTTTAAATAAAAATTCCTTCAAAGAGATGGGTAAATCAAGGTAGCGAAAGTAGGCATGTTTGAATTTTGGAAATGAATAAAGTGGTCCATGGTTAAAAGCTAGGTTAAATTATTTGATGTTGATGTTCATGGTGGGTGTAGTCACTTTGTTCCTAAATGATATAATACTCATTCCTGAACCTACGTTGTAAGCTTTAAAAAGTCCTTCGAGATCTCCAACCAAGTGTATTCATTGTAGTGGTGATTGAAAATAAGGTCAAGCATATGGTATGGTACTTATTATCATTGAGAGAGTCTTTATGAGAGTGAGTTTTTTGCACTAAAATCCCTTGTTGCATAGTAGGTAATTTGGTGTATGGGATTTCCTTAGCGTGAGGAGGCATGTAGACAATAAGGTGGGTGAAATTGTCATCTTCCAAAAAAAATAGGCAAAAAGAGTAGAGTGGAGTGTTTCTTGAGGACAAGGAAAAATTTAAGTTGGGGTTGTTGATAAGTGGTGAATTTATGACTCATATACATCCCAATCTAAACACATTACTATGATTAAAAGGTGTTAATAAGACAAACTTGTCATTTGAATGCACTAATTTCCATGTTTTGTAGGCATACAGGTGATGGGATAAAAATTAATGATGTGAGCTAACAAGGGAACAAAATGGGAAGAAATAGTGCCAAAGCTAAAAATCAAAGCTAAAAATCAACAACAGGAATTGACCCTCAGTTATTGTGATCGCAGTTTGAGTGGCATGATCCCGGACATTCCAAATTAGTCAAAGCCAATGATTGCAATGGGTTATATGATCATGAGAGATGTGATTACGATCAATGCACCGACGATCCCGATGAGACGAAAATCAACCCAGGGGTAGATTTGTAATTTCAAACAGCAGGTTCGAATCTCTCAAAAAGGGATAACTCTTTCACTTTGGCATCATCTTCCAACTAATTTTAAAGTTTATATAGAGAAAACTTCCAATTAGAGTAAGCGGAACAATTATATTAATCTTCCAAAAGATATTTTTAGTTTGCAATTGGAGCTTGGAATTTTCGAATTACACTTTATTTATTTTCAATTGAGGAAAGGAATATAAATTTGGGTAATAATCCTTTTCCTATTTTCATGAGTAGATAAATATTCTATCTTGGTATTATGCTTCAATAGGTTACAAATGTGTGTGTGATTTTTATTGTTTGTGTGGGATCTTTGTTAATGATGATGGGTTTCACAAATACTTGATTGACAAATTGGGATTTGTGGGTAAAAGCCCAAATTTCCCCAAATTTCACATCATCCTTGACAGACAGATGTGGATGTCAAGGTATTGGTGAACAATAATTAGATGTTGGCTTATTCTTTTACATTTTCTTTTAAATAAGGGAGTATTGTAAATTATCTAGGTCTTGTGTATCCTCCTAGAAATAGGAATTCCCAATTGAGGTTTTGGGTGGATTTATTTGCCACACCCATGAGGTATCCGAAAGGACCCATGGGTGACATTTTTGGTGTTTGGTTGAAGAACTAGCATCAAAATCCCTAACCTAGTCTACCCCTATAGTCATTAAATAAAGTTTGCATTTGATATCTTGAAACCATGCACTATTTGTCCTTAGAAAAACATAATCCCAAGACTTTTCACATATTGATATTTAATCTACAATTATTGCTTTTAATTAGTAGTTTGAATAATTTTTGTCAAAACAACCATCCAAACCATATCCCTCCCCTCAATTTTTTTTAAATTCATGTTTTACTTTACATATACATTATGGGTAGTCACTTAGTAGCTCTTGACATCCATAGGATTTGAATACCAACTCCACTCCTTGAGGATTTGACCCTAAATCAAGTTGTGTTACTATATTTGACAATGATTACCTTGCCCATAAATCCTGGAGTAAGTTGAGCATGATTCATCTCGCATTGAAGATTTGTTTGATTTGCTTCAGGGAGTAGCAGTGTTCTCTAAGATTAAGTGGAGGTTTGGTTTCCATCAATTGAGGGATCGGGCTAAGGATATCCCAAAGACAACCTTTAGGACCCATTATGGTCATTATGATTTCCTAGTGATGCCTTTTGGTTTGACTAATTACCCAATAATGGTTATAGATTTGATGAACCATTTGTTCATGCCTTATTTGGAGTCGTTCATGATCATGTTCATCAACGACATCATTATGTACTTGTGGAGTAGACAGGATCATGCACAATATTTGAGGCTTATGCTCCAGACTTAGAGAGATCATGTGCTTTTTGCCAAATTCTCTAAGTGTGAGTTTTAGCTTGACTTGGTGACATTTCTTGGGCATGTAGCGTCTAAGAATGGTATTATGGTATTTCCCAGCAACGATTGAGGCTATTCATGATTGGGCTAGTCCTATATCTTTGACTAAATTCATAGCTTCATTGGCTTCACCGGTTACTATAGACTATTTGTCAAGTTTTTTTCTACCATTTCATAACCTATGATCTGATTGACTCAGAAGAAAATTCACTTTTAATTGTACAAGGAGTGTGAGTAATGCTTTGGAAAGCTTAAGGAGTTTATTACTTCGACTCCTATTTGACTATTGTTGTTGAGGGTGAGGAATTTTCCATATATTATGATGATTTTTATGTTTATTTAGGTTGTGAGTTGATGCAGCAGGGTCATTTTATTTCTTATTTTTTGAGACTCTTGAAGGTGCACGAGCACAACTACCCCATTTAAGATTTAGGGGCATTATCTTTAAGGTTTGCATTGTGAGACTTTCACAGATCATCACAGTCTTTAGTATCTTATGACCCAGAGTGAGTTTAATGATAGAAAGCATAGATGGATGGAATTTCTTAAGGATTATGATATCTTTCAGGCAAGTTAAATGTGGAAGTAGATGTCTTATGTCGGAAGGCACTGAGTATGGGTAGCTTGGTTTGTATTTTAGTCACTCAGAGGCTATTGGTTTGGGACATTCAGTTCTTATCCAACTTGATGGTCCAACTTGATATTTTATACACTAGGAGGATTCTTTCTAGTGTTTAGCAGAGGTCTTCACTATTAGAGAATTAGGAGGCTCATAGCTCCAGATATTCTATTCACCCAAATACAAATAAGATACATAGTGACTTGAGACAATATTATTAGTAGAGTGGCATAAATAGAGATATGGTAGACTTTGTATCTTATTACCTATGTTGTTAGTACGTGTAGGTTATGTATCAGAGACCTTGTGGTTTGATTCAGAGATTGCCTATTCCCGAGTAGAAATGAGAGAGAATTACCATGGACTTTTTTAGTAGGTTGCATCGTTCCTTCCATGGTTCCAATGGTATTTGGATCATTATTGATCGTTTGACCAAGTTGGTACATTTCACTCCTATTCAGATGTCCTTCAGTTCCGAGAGGTTGGCTTGTATCTATGTTAGTTAGATAGTCCATTTCCATAGTGTGTCTATATCGATCATTATAGACCAGGGTTTAGTGTTTATTTCTAGATTTTTAGAGATTTCCAGGAGGAGTTCAATACTCAGGTGGATCTTAATGCAACCTTCCACCCACAAGTAAACAAGCAGTCAGAACAGATTATTCAGGTTATTGAAGATATACTCAAGCCTTATTTTGGATTTTGGAGGTCAGTGGGAGCAACTCATAGCCTTGAGAGAGTTTGCATAAAATACCATTTACCATTCAGTTATTGAGATGGCGTCCTTTGAGACTTAATATGGTAGGAGATGTCATTCCCCAATGGCATGGTTTGAGACTTTTAAGATTATACCCCATAGCCCTGACTTACTTTAGGAGTTGTTAGATAGAGACAGGGTGATTTACAAAAGGTTGAAGGTAGCTTAGAGTAGATATAAGGCTTATCCAGATCTCTGCTTTGTGCTTTAAGATTTAGAGTTGGTGATAGGGTATTCCTCTGTGTATTACTCATGACGGGTGTGATAAGGTTCTGGAGAAAAGGCAAGCTCCGCCCTAGATATATTGAACCCAATAAGATTTTTCCATAGTTGGTGAGGTGGCTTATAAGATGGCCTTACCCCCTAATTTTGATGTTGTCCATCCAATATTCCATGTTTCTATGTTGTAGAAATACATTCCTGATACATCTCATGTGCTTAGACACGACTCAGCCAAGTTTGAGAAGTGATTGACCTTCGTAGAAGAGCCTGTGCTTATTTTAGCTAATGATGTTAGACGGTTGCGTACTAGAGAGATTCCTATAGTTAAGGTTCAGGAGAGGAACCGCCCAGTAGATAAGGCTACTTAGGATATCGTTACTGAGATGCGGACCTAGTATCCTCAGTTGTTCGAGGCTTCAGGTACATCCTAATCCTTTGCTTTTGCGGATGAAAGTTCTTTTAGTAGTGGATATTGTAATGACCCTTCAGGCCATTTTCTATATTTCCACTCATTTTTGTCGTTTAGAGCTTTCATATATCTTCCCCAATTCATTCATGACTTGCTAGAACTGATAATATGGTTACCAAGCAGTTTTGTTGGCTTTTAGAGCCAATCTCTTATTTTGGAGTCTTCCATGGTTCAAATTGGATATCGGGGAAAAGCTTTAGTCTAACTATCTCGTATACAAATTCTGGTTGTTCCAATAGCACTAGAATATAAATTTTAGGCTAGGTGGACCTTTGGTCCAGGTCTCAAGGAACGTAGGCTCATTTCAAGATATTTGTTGGAAGTTAAGAGAAATGGAAACTGGGTATGGGACAACTTCTTTTTGAAACCACCTTAGATGAAAATTTCAACTGCGCCATTATGTCCTTAACATAGAATTTGATAGGGCAGCATAGTCCATTTCCATATATGGGACTCAGGATGAATCCCGAGGGGTTAGCAAAAACCCAAAATAAACTTTATGCTTCACTTGGTGCACTCAACAAGTGCACCTGCTTAAGTATCCATTTGGGTTTCTTAACCAGAGGTAAGCTAAAGTATCTAGCTGACTGCTTAAGCGGTCAGGCTGGCCTGGTCAAATACTGCTAAAGCAAAACAACTATCGCTAAAGTAGCAAGGGACCACTTAGGTTGTACCTATGCAATCGTCAGGGTATCGCTAAACCGACACTAGGTCGCTTAAGCGGTGGCCGCTTAAGTGGCCCAGTGTCCCCTTAAGAAGCACCCGTAGACCTGGAAAGGGTATAAATACCCCACTTAGCCTATTTTTCACCATTTGTCATCTATTTCCACGACATTTAAACCTTAAAAAGTGGGAAAGCTTGAGGAAAATATTTTTGGGTGAATTTGGGGCTTGGATAGACTATTTACGTATTTATCCTTTAAATTTATGGTGAGTTTTGATTACTTTCTTCCTAGAATTCTCTTTCTTTTCCTAAAATTTCAAGAAGCTTGTAGGCGGTATTTTTAACCCATTATATCTCGGGATTTACCAACTTTTGAAGGTAAATATTTGACACAGCCCAAACTAGGGCCTAGTTGTGTCGGGTATCGCAAGTCCAACCCGGACAAAAGATCACCGCCAATACCCCACAGTTAACCACCCTACAACAAGATAAGGGACTGTACAGGAACTATGGAACAAACTTTAAATCATGTACGAAGAATCAACCAAAGTAAATGAGGTAAGGCTGAGAGCTCTTATTAACAAGTATGATCTTTTAAAATGAGTTACAATGTCACAACCCAGTTTATGAGTCATGTGGCACCTACTAAACTCCGCCAGTAGATAAGCCACTAACATAATCAGGAGCTAATGCAATAGGATTGTTTTGTAGGGAAAGCCCACTACAGGCTAAATTAAATGTAAAAAAGTTATAAATAAACATAATGTTCTAAAATAGATAAATAGATATAACAGGAATACCAATTTCACGACCTAGTAAAGACTGTACAAGAGCATCTATTTTCAATAATAAAGCTCAAGAGACATAGAATATAGTCAATACATCTGTCTCGATACAAAAGACTGAATAAAAATAAGGTAGAAGGGAATGGGCGACTAGAAAATCTAAGAGCTCACCCTATCTTCAAAAGATCAACAATGTACTAACAATGGTCAATGATGACATCTAGTGCTCAAATTTGCACTAAAAAGGTATAGAAGTGCAGTATGTGTACCAAAACAATAGGTACTCAGTATGCATCATCGGGTGATTGAGATTATGCATGATATAAAGATGATATAATGTAAGATAATCATAAATAAGTCAAGCTATGGAATCGAACCTCAATTATCTCCATCATTACTTTATAAAATGAGCAACTGAACCGAAGAAATAATAGTGTAGCATAAGACATCAACACATGTAAATATCACCGTGTATAAGAAATAGACAATTTGGAATCATAATAAATAGTAAAGCATCAGCACAAGCAAGCACAAGTACAAAGTTGGCTCCGATACGCCAACTGGAGCATAAGTAAAAAGCTCGTCACAGTATCTCATACTACTCAATAGTACACCCAAGAGAAGCATAAAGTAATTTAACCAACAAAATATCCACACTTCATTATTATTCAACCACATTTCCACAATTATCATCAATCGATCATTTTACCAAACTTTTATTAATTACAAACATTGCCCATTTATCCATATTCCATAATATTGCATAAATTAACAACTTAATTATCACTACTTCATTAGCCACTATTCATTAGCAACTGTTTTACATTAAATAGATTTATAATTTAGTAGTCTTCACTTAGGAGACTATCCACAATATTTCATACCTATTTACAACATGGAATATCTATGTGAATCCACTATCTACCATTCTATCAACTAGGCATCCTTAATCACTAGCTATCACCGTGTTAGTTAAAAACCATCATTAATCAACTAATCTCATTCCTCAACTAACATCATTACTTAACAATGTCCACCACTAATCATCAACTATACAATTTTATAGTCAGTTAACCCTATTAGTGTACAATAGGCATCTCAGATATCTATAACATTCCCAAATTACATATAAATATATAAATATGTATTTTCCATACATAGTTCTAGCCGGACTCAAACTGGTAAATGTACACGTAGGCACATCGATATAATCATCTTCTATCCTTATCGGGTATCAATATCATCATCATGTCCTCCAGCCTTTCCAGGCATCAACATATCATCATATTATACTTTAGCCTTGTCTGGCATAATCATATTATCGTAATATCCTTCAGCCTTGTCGAGCATCATCATATTATCATAATATTATCCAGCCTTGCCGGGCATCATTATATCATTATAATATACTCTGAAATTATCGGGCATCACTACATCATCATAATCATAATTGGTGGAAAATTCAATAGCACAACCATGCATATAGTCAAGTATCATTATTTCAACATAATGAAGGGCATAAATTACCCATAATCACTAAGAATGACTTCTAACATATTTCATGGCACAATTTCTAACATCAACATTGAGGATGGTTTTTATCATGATTTCATAGCAACATCATACACATAAGCAATATCTTGAGCAATGGATCCTTAATAGCAATTTTAAGGGCTTATCATTAGCAGAAAGGGTAGTTTATGTTTAGCTTGAGAGGTAGTTTATCAATAGCTTAGGTAATAGCCAATCCATGGAATAGTCTATAGTTTATTCATAGCACGGTCCATAGCATAATTTATGACTTCGACAATATCATAGTCAAGGACTCATTAAGTAATATATTCAATAGCCCAAATAAATAGCCATAAAAATAGAATACTAAATAACACATTGTAAACTTAACCAATACATCATACGTATGGTATAATTGTTAGGCATTAATTCTAACGTCATTTATCATCACCAACAAGTAATAAGGATTCCTCAATAATTCCACATAAGGTCTTTCTCTTAACATTTAGCAATGTAAAAGAGTTTTAAGGAAGCTATATCAAATCTTGGCCTAAGGTGGGTCAAGAGCCCACTTCTAAATCCCCAAAATATACTCTAAATTCATTTCTATCCCAAACTTAGGCTAAGGTATCTAAATCAACTCTTAGATGTATGAAAAATCCCAATTAAATCCAAGGTAGGGATTCTACTCAAGTTCTATCAGTAAGTCTATTGAAACTAAAGTAGCTTTATTTGAGTAAGAAACTAAGTCCAATATATCCTTAAACATGAGTGACAAGGTCACTCCCATCTAACTAGTGTAATTCTAAGAATTCTCATTCTAAACATGAGACATTAAGTCTAATCCATCAAGGTTCAAGGCAGTAAGCTAAGTATTTAACTCTATTGGTTAAAATGGCCTATAAGATTCACCTATTCCCAAGGATTTCATTTAATGAATCCAAAACCTAAAACCCATCCCAATCTAGCAAGAAATCACAATTATACTATAACATAATTTAATCTAACAAAGGATAAGCCTAACCTACCTGAATGCCGAAGAAATGTCAATAATTTGCTACCTTATTTTTCCTTTTCGAGAAGCCTTTTCAAGATGGCATGCTATAAAAACACAGTCTACACATCGATACTAGAAACCATATTAGACCATTGCGCTTCAGGTCTAAAAATTATGTCAAAATTCCACGTAGATCCCACTTTTGGAAAATTATATTTTCGATATTAGCCCAATTTGACATCAAGCTCATGGAATAAAAACCCCAAAAAAATGGATGAAAACCAAGCTAAGTTTGGGGATAAATCAATCCCTAAATGATTTAGGAGCTTTAGTAAAAAATTTCAAGAATTCAAGCATGAATATTATAGATTCTTACCTTAAATTCAAAGATATTTGCAAAATATATGTTAATCAAGCTCCCAAGTCACCCCAAGACTCAATTTAAGGTTAGCATACTATTTTAGGGGTTTTGGCCCTTAAGAATGAGCAAGAAAAGGCCAACACGTAGCCTAAGGGGTCTTTTTATACCCATGCTAGGTCCTCAGATATGAAAATCGCACAACTAAGTTGGTAATCGCACTACTTGGTTATAGGAGTAGGTATGGTGATTGCCATACCCTATTGTACGACTGCACTACTTACTGTCAACACAACTGATAGTCTAAACTTTGAAAAATTCTAAGTTTCCATCAGTTCCTCGAGATTCATTCAAAATTTGATATACACAAATGAAATATCTAACCATACTAAGTATAATGTTTAAAATGCAATGGTGAAGTTGGATGTTCCATATGAGGTCGTTTCAACCATATATGAGTCCCACACCCATATTTCTAATTTTCACCTTTCCAACCAATAGGGTAAAATGAGCTTAGGTGAATTGGGACACGATCCAAAGGAATACCTAGCCTAAAATTGATATTTTGGAGCTGCTCACATAGTCAGAATTTGCACCTAAGATCTTCTTGATAAAGTTTTATTAATGGCCATTTGGAACCAATGAAGACTTGTAAATGGGGAATTAACTCCAAAAACCAAACAAACTACCCAGTAACCAAACTGTCAGTTCCACTAGGGCAGCTATGGGAAAGCTTTAATGGCAAAAAGAAGTATAAATATAGAAAATGACCTGAAATGCATTACAATATCCACTACTAAAAGAACTTTTATCACTAAAAGTTAAAGATTAGAAAGTAATTGAAGTATCGAATAGGTGAGGATACGTAGCCCGTATCTCACTCTGATCTCCTAAGCGGTCTTCTCCTCTTGGCGGTGTCACCACGTAAGGTTAATTATATGAATCTCTCTAGTGAAACCACCTCACATCACTAGTGAAAATGATCATTGGCTCCTCTACAAAGGTGAAATTCTCATCCAACAAGATTGAGTCCTATCTAAGCACATGAGAAGGACCAAAAATATGTTATTGTAACATTGAGACATACAAAACTAGATGAACAACAACATAATTTGGAGAAAAAGAAAACTCATAGTCTACCTCACCAAATATGTGAAGAATCTCAAAAGGTCCAACATATCTTGGACTGAGCTTACCCTTTCTCCCAAACCTCATCGCATCCTTCATAGGCGACACACAAATAAATACATGGTCACAACCTCCAAATCTCATGGAACTGAGCATGCGGTCTTCATTGGCCTTTTGCCTATTATGAGCTTCTCTCAACCTATCCTAAATTACCCAGACTCTATCTAATGACCCCTAAAGCCTATCTGTACTACGGGGCCTAACCTTAAAAGTCTCAAACCATCCAACTAGAGAACAACATCTCCTACCATAAAAAGCCTCAAAAGGACCTATCTCAATACTCAAATAATAGTTTTTGTTATATGCAAACTCTTCTAAGGCTAAGTGCTTCTCCTAATGTCCTCTAAAATCCATAACACAAGCTCGGAGAATCTCCTTGAGAACCTGATTAGGATGCTCAGACTAACCATCAGTTTATGGATAAAAGGCAGTACTCAAATCCACCTAAGTACCTAACTCTTCTTGAAATGTTCTCCAAGATCTCAAAGTAAACGCAAAACTATGGTCTAAAATGATATAAATAGGAACTCCATGCAAACAAAATATTTACCAAATATAGATATGGGCTAATCTCTAAGCACTAAAAATCATCTGAGTAAGAATGAAATATGCTGACTTCGTCCAACGATCTATGATATCCCAAATACCATCCAAAACATACGAAGAATGAGCAAAACTACTAACAAAATCTATGGTAATCCATTCCCATTTACACTCAAGAATAGATAACCTCTGATTTAAACCACCTAATCAATGATTCCTTACCTTTACCTACTGATAATAATGACAACAAGCAATAAAGTTTGCCATATCTTTCTTCATACTATTCAATAAATAATGGTATCTAAAATCCATATACATTTTTGATATAGTAGGACTAATAGAATATCTAAAATTGTGAGTCTCAAGCAAAATCAAATGAATTATACCATCAAGCCGAGGAACACAAATACAACCATCAAACATCAAGATACCCCTAGAATAGATGGTGTGCCTCTTAGACTCACTACTTAACACTTGATCAAAAAGGAAGCAAAGCTTTCTATCCTCAAACTAATTATCCCAAATTTTCTCAAGTATTGAGGACCTCACCTCTTGACTAGCCAAAATATTCTAGGATCAGAAATACAAGCCAAACTACCCATATTCACTGACTTGTGACTGAAGGAATTTTCTACCATACTTGTCTTGATCAGATGATATAAGATAGAGATATTATAGTCCTTAAGAAACTCCATCAATCTATATTATCGAGCATTAAGCTCTCTCTAGGGTCATATGATGATGAAGACTGTGATGATCGGTGAAAATTTGACAATGTACACCATACAAATAATACCTCTAAATCTTAAGTGGAAAAACTACCGCCACCAACTCCAAATAATGTATGGGTAATTATGCTTATGAACCTTATGCTGTCTAGAAGCATAAGCCATAAAAAAACCCTACAACATCAATACACAACCAGGTCTAACACCAAAAACATCACAAAACATGGTGCTACCCTCACCCTAAATAGGATGAGTGATGAGTGGTGATCTTTTCACTTATTTTCCTCAAACCTAAATGCACACTACCATGTTTGTATAAGAAAAAAAAGTATCAACGTGATTTAAATGCACTAATATCCATATTTTCTAGTTATATATTTGAGAAGGTAAAAACATATGGATTGGAGCTAAAAGAGATCAAATGGAATGCCGCTGGAGACCTAGAGCAGTTGAACCTCAGTTACCGATATTGCGATCCTCAGGACATGATTGCTGTCAATCAAGCTGGTAAGCAAAATATAATCATGGAGCACAACTGTGGTCGTGTAGCCACAGTCATAGTTAGACCTGCACGATTACATTTCAGTGGGAATATGACATAGGGAAGTTTTATAAAATTGCATAGAAAAATCCCAAACCCCATATAGGTAAAAACCCTTTCTTCTTTGGGTATTGCTTAGCTCATAGAGAATTTTTAATTGAAATAAAGAAACCCTAATTTGGCAAGTTTATAAGTAATTTTGGAGGCTTGATTTCTTAGTAATTTTGTGAAGAATGAATGCTTTGTATAATCCTTATGGTATATCTCTCTTTACTATCTTAATAAGTATCTAAGTAATTTAGTATTAGGATAACATTTAACTAGAGTGTAATTATGTATGGGTGTTGTGATTTTTGCATGAGTTTTACTTGTTGAGTATGGATTTCACCATTACTTGAATCAATGAGTTGGAATTTGTGGGTTAAATCCCCTATTCTCCTAATGGGTTTGATAGTTTTAAACCCCAAACTCTAAAAAACCTTTATCATCCTTGAAAAAGAGATGAAAATGAACATAAGATAACCCATAATATCTTTGAAAGAGGGTTATAGAGAGATAAGGCAATGGAAGACAATTAAGCTTATGGTTTACTAACTTTTGTAATCTCAGTAATAAGTTTAATTGGAGTGTAAATCATGTCTAGAGCATCATCCTAGAATAGGGAATGCTTGATTGAGGTTTTGGGTATTTATCGATTCCATAGGTGCTAGAATGAGCCAATGGGTGAAATCATTGTGGTTTTATTAAAATATTAACCACAATGATCTTTGACCTATCCTATCCTTTAGTTAATAACTAATTTTTATGTTAAACCATCATCAACCCACATGCTTTTACTTTTAGGTAAACATAATCCTAAGATCTACTCAAATATTGATTTTAAGTTAAAAGTGTCAAATTTGGTCATTATTAACCAAAAATCATTACAAACAAATCCCAAATCAATCCCCCCATTTTATTTTACATGTCATGTTTTTTAGTATTTCGAGTAACCTTTTAGTATGTTAAGAACACATAGGACTTGAAATTTGTAATTAGCTCCTTGTGGATTCGACCCCATCTCGAGTTGGGTTATTGGCAATGACTGCCTCACCCCTCAAACATGGTAGTGGGATTAGCATTACGAAAATTATGTCATTGTCGGGGAGTGGTGTATAGATTTTACTTGTACGGTGTGATTCTTACTTGGGAATACTTGGGGTGGTAAAATTTACTTTATTTTTTATTTTTAAAATTCTTTTTAGGTTATCAAAGTATTTATGGAACAATGAGTGATAGTGTAAGCAACATCGACCCCTTTGATGGTCCGCTAGATAATAGGGGCCAACTAAATAAATTGGGACAAACAAGTGCAATCTGTATCCCACCAACTAATGGGAAGGGATTCATCCATATGTCTTGCATCATGCTTCACATGTTTAAAATAAAAGGATTGTAAGGGGGTAACGCCGTCCAGAACCCAAATTTCCATTTGAAAAATTCTGTGGAAGTGTGTGAGCCATTATATATAGCACACATTACTTAAGAATCAATTCGGATTTGCCTTTTCCTATTCTCACTAATGGGCGAGGTGGTTTAATGGATCTGTTCACTTCCACCTGGCTCAATCACATCTTGGGATAAGCTTACTACAATGTTTCTTGATAGATATTTCCCACTATCTAAAATTCTTCAAACGTAGGAAGAGATGTTGAATTTTTATCAAATGAATGAAGAGCCATTTTTGGATGTTTGGGAATGATTTAATGGAAAATTAGCCCAATTCCCAAATCATGAAGTCCTAGAGAAGATACTTCTTAAGATCTTCTACCGTGCCCTAGATCCATTAAACAAAATAGTGGTGGATAATGCGGCGAGTGGCTATATAGTGAAGATGCACCACCATGCATCCTTTTTATTAATAGGAGTAATGTCAGAGAAAAACCGAGGTTGGAATACCTAGGATAACGATGTTTCCAAGATCCCTTCTACTACTTTCGTGGTTGATAATGAACAAAAAAGCAAAATAAAGAGAAGGATAAGACCATGGAAAAAATGATGACCCAACTTGAACTCTTGACAAAGCATGTTATGGGTACACCTATGAAAGTGGTAAACGTCGTAGCATTAATATCTTATGAAGATGATGAAGAAGCAAAAATGTTGGATGAGGAAATCTGGTATTTGGCTAAGTACTCGGGGGGTTCATGCTCTGCCTATAAAGGCATGGTAGAAATCAAGGTTTGATGGACCGCGAGTGGGATAAAAATTGGAGGAATAAGGAGCATGATTATGATCCCCCTTATGATCGAGCTAAAACAAAGGAATCATGTGCCATAGACCCTAAAAAGTTCAAGAACGAGGATGTTTTAGCAAGAATATTGAATACAATGGAAGGTACAAACAAAATGGTCCAAGAGTTGAAAGGTGACTTCTCTTAATTATCTCAAACCATAGTGTCTCACTCTGCCTCTATCAAGTAATTGGAAACCTAAATTGGTCAAATCTTCACGCAACTAAATGCTAGGCGTAAAGGTCGACTCCCCAGTGACACCATTGCTAATCTAAAGAATGATTCTTAAGTTCTAGCAATTGTCACAAGGAGTGGAAAGACACTTTATGAACTCTCTAAAAGATACTCGAGTGAGAAAATTCTCAAAGCTAAAGCCAAGGAGGTGTTACCTTAAAGTCAAGAAGAAATTGATGAGAAGGAAACCAATGAAAGTAATGAAGAAGTGGTGGAGGTTAAAAATCCACAAAGTGAAGCAAGGCCCACAATCCAAGTTCTTCCCCCATTCTCTCAATGATTGAATAAAATAGAGGAATTTGACAAATTGAGGAAGTTCATGAAAAAATTTAGCAATATATCGATAAATATCCCGTTGCTCGAGGTGATCCAAGAGATCCCAAGATATGCTAGCTAATGAAAAAGTTGATATCCAAAAATAATATTATTGAAGTTTGCACCATTGAGGTTACTCATGGGTGTAGTTCTATCATGGATAGTAAGGTTGCAAAAAAAAAAGATAATCCTAGAGCGTTCACCATTCCTTGTAGAATCGGGATGCATGAGTTTGTGAAAGCTCTATGTGACCTTAGTGGAGCATCAACTTAATGACTTTTGTGATCTACAAGAAGCTTGGATTATATGTCCCTACACTAACCTCTATTCTACTCTTAATGGTGAACTGGTCCATCAAAAGACAAGTCAGAATTTTGTTTGATGTCCTTGTTAAAGTGGAAAAGTTTATACTCTCGGCAGACTTTGTGGTGTTGGACTATAAAATGGACCAAGAGGTACCTATCATCCTTGATTGTCCTTTCTTAGCCACCAGAAGAGCCATTGTCCATTTGGATATAGGGGAAATCAAAATATGTAAGACAAAAAAGGAAACTGCAGAGCTCCAAGTTGTTTTTATGGTAGATGTGGAGAGTGATAGGGTGAATGGGTAGGGGATTGAGGACTCACCTTGAAGATGGATGAGGAAAAACATCGTGCCACAATGTTAACTAAGGCACTAGGTGGGAGGTAGCCCACAAATTCGACGAAAGTATCTCGTATCCTTTTTTATATGTTTTTGTAGTATATATCTTAGCTTTTACATTTAAATGGATTTGTTGTACTATATAGTGCATTGGATGAGCTTGAAAAGTGGAAAGTGTGCAATTTATCATTGAAAACTAAATAGGGAAAAATTATAAAAATTGAGCAAAAATCTAAATAGTGGAAAATAAGGGAGAGAAAATGCTCTCAATTACTGCAACCATGGTCCCTAAGAGTGATCATGGTCGCCCACATGTCCGCAATTGTAGCCACTTGACCTCAGTCATGGTCATTTCACCCACATGATCCCTAATTTTCCTCCACTTCCCTCAAACTACCTTTCAGGTTTTACTCTATAATTATACTAAATTCTAGCAAAGTTTATGAGCTCTCCAATAACATTCTTTCATCCCTCTTGCATCACAAAATAGGTAGGTATCATGCCTTAGAATGCATTATTACAAGAGGGGCTAAAGTCTTGATTGTTATGCTTTCCATGTTGTCATACTTGGTATTGGTATGGTGTTGGCTTCTTGATTAAGGTGTGAATACATGTGGATCAATCTTGACTGACCAAAAATATGTGAAAAATATAGACAAATACGGTGTGCACACCAAGTGTTTTGACACATTGCCCAAATAAACTTTCAATTATGATATTTGTATTTTAACGGGTATATTAAGACACTTATTAGCATTGTTCAATTGGACTTCATGTAAATCCATATTGTAGTGCATGATAGTGGCCTAAAAAATAAGAATAAATTTGAACACAAGGAGTTAGCATAAAACTAGCATCAGGTATGGCGACTTCGGTTAGGTGGCCGTAATTGCGGAAATATGAACGAGATCATAGACTACGAGTGAGGTAACCAGGGCTAGTTTTCTGTCATACCAAAAATATGAACTTCTAATTTTTAGCCTAACACAACCAAGAACACATTTCAATGAGCTTTAGTGAATAACGTGTTATATTTTGAATGATAAAATATCATTGATTAACATAATATGGGCCTAGTGCTTTGAGGAAAACCTCTTGGACAAGTATGATCACATCAATTTCATGGAAGCCGAGTGCCATACTCACTACTACAATGATCTTCCAAGGATAAAGATACTCCCAGAAAGAGGTATTTGCTTGGTGAATGTGCCAAATAAACTACCAGCATTTCATGACAAAATTGAAGCCATAGGGTGGCAGTTCCTTTTACTGGATCCCTGTAATGCAAATGAACAATGGGTGCACAAATTATATGCTAACATAAGCAAAATGACCTTGTCTAACCCATTCAATATGACTGTTAAGATTCTGGGCAAATCGATGGAAGTTTGGACTAAGCAAATCAATGAAAATTATGGGCTCCAATATGTAGTCATGGGTGAATTCAAAGAAAAGGCATGTAAATCGAGGAGTTAGTTGGTGCAATAGCTATTCCCCAGAAATAAAGTCTCTTGGGAAAAGATTAAAAGCAACATATCTATGAATGAATTCACTTCTGAGGCCCGAATATAGTTGCACATTATTTGTAGCCGAGTCTCTTCTTGCACCCATATGACAGCAGTCTTAGATTTGCATGCTCGAATGGTTACATGAATTATAGATGGCCTCCCTTTGGATATTGGTCAACTTGTGGTCAATGAAATGGATCACTTCAAGAATCGAGGTGGTACACATCTCTTCCTCCCCTCTTTGATTACTGAGCTTGGTAGGAGATTGTGGGTTTAATAGTACACTAGTGATAAATGGGTGTATCCTGGTGCTCACATATACCCATTGAGGATTTAAAGTGAGGACACACCTAGCAAAGGAAAAAAGAGAAAGATCAACATGTAAAAGTTAGATTACATTGAGTCTGATCTCATAGGCCTACCACAACTGGATCTCTTGATGAGATTGGAGTTAATATTACAGCCATTAGGGAGCTTGTGTCTAGTTTGCCACAAGGACGGGGAGAGCCTTACACCACCCATTATTAATATATGTTATGTAATAATTATGAGAAGTATAGGGAGTACCTAAATAAGCAAGAAGCTATCTCTGATAATTTTGATAAAGCCTACTTCTCTCTAGCAGGTTCACACCAAAACCTCTTGATTGCACATGAAAAAATGGTTACAAGAGAGAAGAAGAGGGATGCATTCTTTACCAAGATATGGAAGAGGGTGAAAAGACTATGGAAGGTCTTAAAATCCTGAGATAGACTTTCTTCCTCTTGAGTAGAGTGTGATGATGAGGCCCCAGTTGAGTGGTCTAATCTTGAGGAGAATGGTGATGATGCAGAGTTAGAGAGTGATACCAGCCCTTATGTGATTTCAGGGAGCACTTTTATCTCTTTTACCCTTGATTATTTATACAGTGGGGACACTACTACCTTTTTAGTTGGGGTGTCTCTTTATTTATTTTATTTGGGCCTGTATTATTGATATTTCTGCATACTTTTCTACACTTTTGGATAATTATTATTTTTATTTAGGTTGTAATATTCGAGCACTCTGATGGTGCCCACATTTGCAAGGATTAGTTACTTTGTTCTTAATTTGTTAATTTAGTTTATTTTTAATCGATGAGATTTTACCTATGATAGATTGAAAAATGAAATTCTTTAGGGAAAAACATTGTAGTTAGGTTTTTGACCATGGATGCAGGGGAAGTTTGAGTACCTGTGGAATTGATGAAATTCGTATGCCATGTGTATGAGCTAATAAATAATAATGATTAGAAGAAAGAAAAGATTAAACAAAGGAAAGAAAGGCAAGATTTATACACAAAAAAGGGAGAGAAAGACAAAAGTGGGAAAACTAAGAAAAGGCAAAGTAGGCATAATTGTAAAGGAGAAAAAGTGGCCCAATAGCAAAAATTTAAAAGAGTGTGATGTTGAAGTTCAAGGAGGGTTTAGCCTTATTGTTTTAAGTTGATATCCTACCCTACCCTAAACCTATATTACAAGCTCAAAAATTCCTTTATGATTTCGAACCACATATGGTCATTGTAGTGATGATTGAAATTAAGGTCAATACTATGGCATGGTACTTGTTAACATGGAGAATTTCTTGAGAGAGAGTGTGTGTTTGCACTAAAACTCCTTTTTGCTATGTTGGTAACTAGGTGTATGAAATTTTC
The DNA here is from genome assembly GCF_002878395.1 of Capsicum annuum. NCBI lineage: Eukaryota > Viridiplantae > Streptophyta > Magnoliopsida > Solanales > Solanaceae > Capsicum > Capsicum annuum. The sequence goes on from NC_061115.1 coordinate 94,673,288, forward strand.
ATTCTTGTGAGGAGGCATGTGAACAAGTTAAGGTGGGTGATTTTGTCATCTATCGTACAATGAGATAAAAGGAAGAATATTATTGTTAAGTTAAAAAGTTAGTCATTTGTATAGTGAGTAGTAATTGTCATATGGTTGCTCCTCAAAGTCTATTGTATCTTCCATTATCCTATTTTATGTTGAAGGGCATCGTTAAAAATCATTTTTTCCGTGTGTGAAGAACATTTTGTTGTAATTATCTAGTTGGAGTCATCATGATCAATGGGTAATAGAGTGAGGGGGTACATGTGAAGTTTTCAGATAGTAAAGGGTGGTGTTGCTTGAGGACAAGTAAGGTTTTAAGGTAGGGGTGTTGATGAGTGGTGATCTTATCACTCATTTGCACCAACAAGTCTGCACACTACCATGTTTTGTATAAAAAAATGAGGCATCATCATAATTTAAATGCACCAATATCCATATTTTACAGGTACATAGTTGAGAAGGTGAAAAAATTTGGATTGGAGATAAGAAGGGATTAAATGGAAGAAAAAGGATTGCAACTGGAGACCTAGAGTAGTTCACCCTCAGTTACCATGACCGCAGTCCTAAGGCCACGATCGCAATCAGTCAATATGGTCAGTATAATCCGATCGTAGAGCACAACTACGGTGATGTAGCTGCGGTCGCGATCAGTCCTGCGCTATCGTGGTTCAAAGGTAATATGACCTAGGGTAGTTTTGCAAAATTGCATAGATGAATCCCAAACCTCATATAGGCAAAAACACTTTTTTCTTTTGGTATTTCTTACCTCATAGAGAATTTTGAATTGAAAGCAATAAACCCCAATTAGGAAAGTGTGTAAGTAATTTTGGAGTCTTGATTTTTTAGTAATTTTCTGAAGAATGAATGCTTTGGGTTATCCTTATGTTTTATCTCTCTTTACTTTCTTCATAAGTAGTTAAGTAATTTAGTCTTAGGATTATATTGAACTAAAGTGTAATTGTGTGTGGGTGTTATTGTGTTCGTATGAGTTTTAGTTGTTGAGTATGGATTCCACCATTTCTTGAATTAATGAGTTGGAATTTGTAGGTAAAAACCCCAAATCTTAGAATGGATTTGATAGGTGAAAACCTCAAACTCTAGAAACCCTTCATCATCCTTGAAATATGAAGGTGAACATAAAGTAACCCATAACATCCTTGAAAGAGGGTTATAGAGGGACAAGGCAATGGTGGACAATTAAGCCTATGGTTTACTTCATTTTGCAATATTAGAAATAAGTTTAATTGGAGTATAAATCATGTCAAGAGCATCATCCTAGAAATAGGGATGCTTGATTAAAGTTTTAGGTGATTACGAATTGCACACTTGTTAGGTGCTCGAAAGAGCCAATGGGTGAAAGCCTTGTGGTTTTATTGAAATATTAACCACAATGATCTTTGACCTAGTCTATCCTTTAGTTAACAACTAAGTTTTATGTTAAACCATCATTAACTCACATGCTTTTACTTTTAGGTCGATATTATCCCAATATCTCCTTAAATATTGATTTTAAGTCAAAAGTGCCATATTGGGAGGTTGTTAACCTACAATCATTACAAAAAATACCAAATCTATCCACTCATTTTATTTTAGATATTGTGTTTGTTAGCATTTTGGGTAACCTTTTAGTAATTACAGCACCCATAGGACTTGAAATTTGTAATTCGCACCTTGTGGATTAAATCCCAACTTAAATTTGGTTATTAACAACGACCACCTCACCCCTCAAATATGGGATTGAGTTAAGCATTATCAAAGAGATATGAAAGAATATGAACTAAGGAAGTCCTTGAGCTTTCCAAGGCTCAACTCACACTGCATGAACTTGAAACACCCTTAGTTTGGACCCTTAGAAAATTTCCTGGATTTCTAGATTCGAGACATCGTACGACTAATGTGTACCATTCATATAATGGGGTATGGTTGGTATTCTCTGGTTCATATGCTAACCAGTGTTGATTGGTAGGTATTCTCTTGTTCATATGCTAACCAGTGTTGATTGGTAGGTTAGATTAGTTTCTGGAATGGGTACGACTTGGTGGGTATAAGTTGTATAGTTTTTTTATGGGTCGTATGGTTTAGATTTTTTCCTTCACTTAATTTGAGACTTAGTAAATTAACTTGGATCTGAGTACGAGTGGCTCACCATGAGCCAAAAATTAAGGTACGAGTCATACCATTGACTCTTATAGTAGATAGAGTTCAAACTTTCTTTGGTTTTATTCTGGCAGTGATACTGTTTAGGGGTAGTAATCATATGGTTGGGCATAACTTGAGTGGTAAGTCATATGGTGGACAGTGTTGGCTTAAAGGTAGAGGCCTAGGGTATGAGTGGTAGGTAACACTCGTATGGAAGGGTACGACTGGTACGGAGGAGTCGTATGATCTGATGGGAATTTTAAGCTATTTATGATAGGGGTAATTTGGACATTTCTGCACTTAACCTTTTAATGCCCTATGAATTATATCCCTATTGGGACATTATTTAGCAAATTATTCTAACCTTACTTAAACCTCTCTCTAATTATCTCTAAGGATTTTGATAAAGAAAGGCTATGGTCTAATATAGAGGATCAATTTTGGGCTTGTTCAAGTGATTTCTCTCCATAATCTTCAAAATTTAATGCATGTACTCCTCCCTCATTGTTAGTTTCAACTAAATCCTTGTTTTATGAAATATTTTTATGTTATAATTATTGTATTGTTTTGGGGTTTTCAAACATATACTGGGGGTTTTGGTATTAATTGATTGGTTATGGTTTTTCCCCTGTTTCAGTTATGTTTTTAATGCTTTAATGTTGGTTTGTACAATAAGTTTCATGGGAATGGTAAATTGGTAATTTTAATTGGTTTTGGAAACACTATGCCCCCAACATGTTTGATAAATGGCCTATGATAGTATTTTACTATATTATTGGACTTTTAATGAAACTTTTTCATTGTATGGCTTGGTAACTTAACCCTAAATGGTATATATGGATTCGAATGGTTAAATGGTAGGGTTTGGTGGTCATCATCATTATTAATTAAACTTTCTTGGGGGTTACAAGGGAATCCCCCATGTAAGCAGGTAATGAACAACTTTTGGGGTACACGGGATTCCCCAAGAAAATATAACAAAAGAACACTTGTGGGGTATACGGGATTCCCCCAAATTAACTTGATAATGTAATGTATGGGTACATGGGAATCCCTTTACACAAAAAGGTTGTCTAAGGACATTGCTTGCAAGCTATAGTCAGTATAATGTTGCCACTACTTATAGCCCTGGTTAATAACAATGGAATACAGGTTTGGTAGGATGGTAATGGTTTTAATTAGGAAATAATTATAGGGTGTGATAGTTATTCATAAAGGTGAGAGTCCAATGGAAACTCATATTTGTCTATATAAGAGTTTGTCATAGTGACCATATATGATACTATGAGGTTCATGGGAAGCCTCTAAGTACACTGGACATATGTATCATGGAGAGCGAAGGGTACCCATGAATTCCCAACTCTTTTGGTATCGCCTATTTATGTGGCTATATACATTAGGGCCCGTTTAGAGAGTTATATTGGACCCATATAGTCCCTAATATTTCTTGAGTTTCACCAGTTACTTCTAGTCCTTCTTAGGGTGAGGTAAAGAATTCAAAATTTTATCAATCAATTCATATTAGTTCTTTGTTGGTTGCTGCTCAGGCAGAGTGGGATGCATCTGGCGTTTTATCTGCTGAGGCTACTAGGGTTGGCCAGTTTAGGAAGATAAATTCTCCTACTTTTACTAGTGTCAAAGTGGATGAGGATCCTTAGATATTCTTGGATAAGATGGAGAAAATCTTCTGGCCAATATAGGCCACAAATAAGGAAAGGGTGAATTTTACTTCTTATTAGCTTGCATATATGCTATACCAATGTTACGAGGAGTGGAATAGAGAGAGCGGTGATGTTGAGGAGTCATTTCTGTGGGAGACTTTCCCTAACATTATTGTAGATTTTTTCTTTCCTCAGGAGTTAAGAAAAGTGATGGTGGAGGAATTTGTCAACTTGAGACAAGGAAAGATATCTGTCAAGCAATATGCCTTGAAATTCTATCAGCTGTCAAGGTATTCTTAGAAATTAATGTTTGATATAAGGGAAAGAAGGAGAAATTTCACCTCTAGACTGTCAAGGTATTTGATCCTTTAAAGCAAAACTACATTACTAATCAAGGTTATGAATATTTCTAGGTTGGTGGTTCATATTCAATAGGTTGTAGAGGAAAAGAGGAAGCAAGCTGAGTTTTGAGAAAGAAAATCCAAGAAGTTCAGGTCTTTTAAATAGGGTGGTGCTCAACCACAAGGTGGTTGGGATGGAGATAAGTGGCCAAAGAAGAAGTATGGGAGTTTTGGTTCCTTCTCTATAGCTATTGATCCTTACCCAAAATAGTCGGGTGATAAGTGTCAATCGAGTGGTGATAATTTTTGGGCCTAGGGTTCCCAATCTCTGGAAAGTGGGGCTCAGTTGGCATTATCGTGACCTTATTGGTTGTTTTTTAATATATTGCATAGGGATTTCTGTGATGAGGAGACGGACAAATGTTTTAAATGTCGTCAGCCAAGACATATGCTCAAAATTATCCAGTTGGCAAGGGCTCTTTAGGGAAGAGCAAGGCTCTGGTTGCTTCATCTATGGCTTTTACACCAAAGGGTGTTGTTCCTATAACTGTTTCTACTTTTGGTGCAGCACAGTTGGAATAGTTTATATGCTCTTTCTACTAAATAGAAATTTGAAGCATCAACAAATATCGTGACTGGTATATTACAACTTTTTTCTCATGATGTGTATTGTTTGTTTGATCTTGGTTCCACTCTCTCTTATGTGACCCCATTTGTGGCTATGTATTTTGGTTATGATCCTAAGGTTATTTCATATCTTTTTTCTATTTCTACCCCGATAAGTGACTTAAAGGTTGCTAATAGAATCTATAGGGTGTGTGTGGTATCTGCTGGTTGTAAGCAAACTTTTGTCGATTTGTTTAAACTTGATATGGTCAATTTTGATGTTATTTTATGGATGGATTGGTTACACTCTTGTTACACATCCTTAGATTGGCAGACCTGTAATATTGTTTTTAAGTTCCGTAGTGAACCGATTATTGAGTAGAAGGGTAGTCCCCTAGCTCCTAGAGAAAGGTTTATTGCTTATCTTAGAGCTTAGAGATTAATCTCTAAAGGGTGCCTCTATCATTTAGTCCGATTTAAAGGTTCTAACTCAGAAAGTCCTTTCTTGGATTCAGTTCTGGTGGTAAATGAGTTTACAAAGGTCTTTTCAGATTATCTTTCTAGTGTTTTTATAGATAAGGATATTGAGTTTGGTATTGATTTAGTTCCGAACACTCCTCCAATATATATTCCTCCTTATAGAATGGCTTCGCCTTAATTAAAGGAACTAAAAGAGCAACTTTAAGATCTCTTGGATAAAGGTTTCATCCATCCTAGTGTGTCCACGTAGGGTGCACCTGTACTATTCATGCAAAAGAATGATGGTTCCCTTCGAATATGCATTAATTATTGACTATTGAATAAGGTGACGGTCAACAACAAGTGTCCTCTTTAAAGGATAAATTACTTGTTTGATTAGTTTCAAGGTGCCAAATTCTTTTTAAGATAGATCTTCGGTCTGGATATCATCAGCTTAAGATTAGGGAGGTGGATACCCCTAAGACTTCTTTTCGTACTTTGTATGGGTACTTTGAGGGGATTATGGTGGATTTTTAAAAGATGGTTGTGGTTAAAAGGTGTCCTAGACCCACGACTACATTAGACATTTAGAGCATCTTGGGTTTGGGTGGGTATTATAAGCGGTTCATGTAAATTTTATTGATGATAGCTACCCCATTAACTAAGTTGACTAAGAAGAGGGTAGAGTTTTCCTGGTTAGATGCTTGTTAGGGGAGTTTTGAGAAGCTGAAGGATAAGCTAACTTTGGGTCTTATTTTGACATTGCCGAAAGGCAATGAGGGTTTTGTAGTTTATCACAATGAGACTCGAATTTTACTTGGTTGCATTTTATGCAGCATGGGAAGGTGATTGGATATGCTTTTAGGAGGTTGAAGGTGCATAAGAGAAATTATCCTACTCATGATTTGGAGATTTTAGTGGTGGTTTTTGCTTTGAAAATCTAACGGCATTATTTTTATGGGGTGAACATGGGCATCTTTCTAATCATAAGAGTATATAATATGTGTTCACTCAGAAGGAGCTAAATCTTAGGCAGAGGAGATGGTTTAAGCTTTTCAACGACTATGATATGTCTTTAATACCACCAAGGTAAAGCTAACGTGGTTGCTGATGCTCTTAGCAGGTTATCCACGAGGAGTTTAGCTTATGTGGATAAGGAGAGGTGGGAATTGGTAAAGGATATACACCACTTGGCTAATCTTGGAGTTTGTCTCTTTGACTCTAATAATGGTGATGTGATGGTATAAGAAGTGGTTAGGTCATCTTTTGGTGCAAAGATCAAGGAAAAGAAAATTTTAGATCCCATCTTAATGAAAATCAAGAGTGATATGGGTGAACAAAGGTTGATGGTGCTTGAGATCAACGTTAATGGTGCCTTGAGGTACTAAAGGAGATTATGTATTTCTGACATCGATGGTTTGTGACAAAGGATTTTTGCTGAGGTGCATGGATTGCATTTTGTTATACATCCCAGTCCGACAATAATGTATCATAATCTCAAGGAGATATATTAGTGTAATAGAGTGAAAAAGGGATGTGGTTGATTTTGTGGCCAAGTGTATTGTGTGCCAAGAAGTTAAATTTGAGCACAAGAGGCCTGGAGGGTTGTATCAAGAAATTGAGTTGCCTGAATTGAAATGGGAGGTGATCAATATTGATTTCATTATTGGTCGTCTTGGGTCTCAGAACCAATTTGATTCAATTTGGGTTATCGTGGATAGCATGACAAAGTCCACTGACTTTTTGCCAATGAGGACTAACTTTTTGGATGAGGACTATGTGAGATTGTATATTCATGAGATTGTAAAACTTCATGAGGTACCTATTTTGAGTATCTCTGATCGTGGTACACAATTTTCTTTGCATTTCTGGCGGTCGTTTCAGAAGGTGTTGGGTACTAAGGTAAGTCTAAGTACTGTTATTCATCCGTAGAAGGATGGGAAATTGGGTTGAGCATCTACCAATGGTAGAGTTTGCTTAAAAAATTAGTTATTATTCTAGCATTAGAATAGTCCTTTTTGAGGCATTGTATGGTAGGAGATGTAGATCTCCTATTGGATGGTTTAACTTGGTGAGGCGGATATGTGCAGTCTGGATTTAGTTTATCAGGCTATGGAAAAGGTGAATATGATTAAGGATAGGCTTAAAGCTGCCCAAAATTACCAAAAGTCGCATACGAATGTTAGGGGTAGAGACTTGGAGTTGGAGGTTGGGGACAAGGTGTTCCTAAAAGTATCTTCCATGAAGGGAGTAATGAGGTTTGGTATAAAGGGGAAGCTCAGAACTCAGTATGCTGGTCCTTATGAGATTTTACAAAAGCTTGGTAAAGTGGTGTATGAATTGGAATTTCCTTCTATTTTGAGCTCCATTCATCCTGTATTTCATGTCTCTGCGTTTAAAAAGTGTCTTAGTGATCCTTCCTCGATAGTTCCTTTGGTAGGATTGGGTATGTTAGATTCTCTATCTTATGAAGTGGTCCCTAGTTTGATATTGGATTGATAGGTTCATCATTTACAGTCTAAGAATATAGCCTCAGTTATGGTTGAATAGTAGAACCACGAGGTGGAAGAGGCTACATGGGAAGTGTAAGCGGGCCTGAAGTCCAATTATCCTTATTTGTTTTATGCTCCAGATGTTCATGCGGAAGGTATGTATTCTTGATTACATCTTTTTTTTCTAACTTGGTTAAATTTAATGGTTGATAATGCAGATGAATTTTTCATATATTTGATCTACCTTGTCCGTCATTCGGGGACGAATGATCCTAGTGGAGGAGACTGAAACACCCTGGGTTTGGATCCTTAGAAAATTTCTTAGATTTTTAGATTCTATACATCATATGACTTTTGGGTACCATCCGTATAATGGGGTTCAGTTGGTATGCTATTGGTCGTATGCTAACAAGTGTTGTTTGGTAGGGTTATTAGTTTCTAGAATAGGTACAACTTGGTGGGTACGAGTCCAATGGTTGGTGATGGGTCATATTGTTTGTTTTTTTCCTTCATTGAATGTTAGACATCGTAACTTAACTTGGATTTGAGTACGAGTGGCTCACAATGAACCATAAGTTAGGGTATGAGTCATACCATTGACTTCTATAGAAGACAATGTTCAAACTTTTTTTCATACTATTTTGCCAGAGATACGGTTTCGGGGTAATAATCATATGGTGGGGTACGACTTGGATTTGGGTAAGTCATATGGTGGGCAATATTGGGTCCAACAGGGATGCTTAGGATATGACTGGCGGGTACCACTTTTATAGAAGGGTACGATTGATATGGGGAGTCGTACCATTTGATGGGAATTTTAAGTTGTTTAAGATGGGGTAATCTAGACATTTCACCAATTAATCTCTTAAGTCCCCACATCTTATATCACTATTGGGACATCATTTACCCTATTATTCTAAACTTAAACACTTAGAAACTCTCTCTAAGGCTCTTCGGTAAAGAAAGGTTAGGGTTTTATCTAGAGGATCAGTTTGGGGGTTTTATGAGTAATTTCTCCCCCATCATCTTCGTAACCTAATGCATGTACTCCTCACTCATTGAAAGTTCCAACTACCGACATGTTTTATACAATGTTTTCATGGCATGATTATTGTTTGGGGTTTCAAACATATGTTGGGGGTTTTGGTATTAAATGCTAGGTTGTGGTTTTTCCCATATTTTAATTATGTTTTTACATGATTTAATGGCGGTTTGTACAATTTCTTGCATGGGAATAGTAAATTGGTAATTGGAATTGGTTTTGGAAACACTATGCCCCCAAAATGTTTGATAAAATGCCAACGATAGTGTTTTACTATATTATTTGACTTTAACGGAACTATTGCAATGTATAGTTTGGTAATGAAACCCTATATGGTATAAATGGTTTAAACGGATTGGAATGGTTAAATGGTAAGCTTTGGTGGTCATGGTTATGTTTAATTAAACTTTCTTTTGGGGTAAAAGGGAATCCCCCAAGTAAAGATGCTAATGAACAACTTGTGGGGTACATGGTATTCCCCCAAGAAAACATAATAATGGAACGCTTTTGGGCTACTCGGGATTCCCCTAAGCTAACTTTATATTATAATCTATGGGTACATGGGAATCCCTTTACACAAAAATGTTAGCTAAGGATGTTACTTGCAAGCTATAGTGGTATAGATATACCAATACTTATTGTCTTGGTTAATAATAATAAAATAATGGTTTGGTTGGAAGGTAATGGTTTCAATTGGGATATAATGGTGGGGTATGATAGCTAATTTTCTAATTTTGAAGTTGAGAGTCCAATGGATGGACACTGGAAACTCATGTTTGCTGACAAAGGGTTGGTCATAGTGACCATATATGATAATATGAGGTACATGGGAATCGTCTAAGTACACTGTACATAAGTATCACGGAGAGCAAAGGGTACTCGGGAATCCCCCACTCTTATAGTATCTCTGGTTCGTGTTGCCATATGCATTGGAGCCCGTTCAGGGGGTTTCACTACACCAATATAGCCCGTGGGTGGTTCTAGTATGGTTAAGCTACACATATCTAGGTTAATGGTTTAAAGGCATGCTAAACCCGACTCCTTTTCCTTGCATATTTATATTTATATGAATGGTTGTGTGCATATGGTTGGTTTACTTAGTTTTACTGCATGACATTATTTTATCCTTATCCTGAGTTCATGCTAGCGTTCACCCACTAACCCATCTTCAGCCGACTTTATCCCCAAGCGGTGCAGGAACCGACCATTCTACTCCTCTTGCTTAGTGATCAGATTCATGATCACCTATTCGATTGAAGTGGTGAGCTTCCATATTCCGAAAGTCTCCATTTAATATCATTGATGTCTTTTCCTACTTTGGTATTTTTGTGGATATTGGTTTTGGCTATCATTGGGGGCATATCGCAACTGGATATTGTTTTTCTTTTTGTTAGAGGCATGTATGACTATAATGTGTTGGAATAGGTGGTATCGTTATTGGTGTCAGCCTTAGTATTGGCATTAGTATTGGGGATGATACCATTTGACTGAATTTATGGTTGTTCTATCCTTCTATGTTATCTCATGGATAGGAACTTTATTTTTATATTGATTTGATTATGGTTGTTTGTTGGAAATGGATGGCTGGACTTTTTTGGGTTGTTCATAGTTATAGACCTTTCCCAGAGTGGGATCGTAAAAAACGCTATCTTGTTATACATTCAGAATTCATCCGACTAAAGGTATGCATATTTCGAGGTTAGGTTGGGTAACGGGGGTGGTACCCAGTCCTAGTTGGACCTGGGATGCCCATTATAAAAATGCCATAGTTCAGGTCATGTCAGAACCATCGGAAAGGAATCTCTTTCCAAGTCAATCAGGACATAGGGGTTGAAATACTAGCCAAACTCTCGACAAAGCGCCTATAATAACCAGCAAGACTAATAAAGCTATGAACCTCAGTCGGAGATATAGGTCTAGCCCAATAACAGATCGTCTCTATCTGGACTGGGTCTACCATAATACCTTCCTTATACACCACATGTCCAATAAATGTCACCGACTCAAGCCAAAACTCATACTTGGAGAACTTGGCTAAAAGTAGGTGATCTCTCAAAGTCTGGAGCACGATCCTCAAATACTTCGCATGCTCCTCACTACTCCTTGAACAAAAGGATGTCATTAATGAACATAATCACAGGGAATCCCAACAAGGCCTGAACGCTCGGTTCATCAAATCCATGAATGCAACTATGGCATTATTCAACCCTAAAGACATCACTAAGAACTCATAATGACCACACCGGTCCTAAAAGTTGTATTTGGAACATTCTCAGCCTGAATCCTCAACTAATTGTAACAAAATCTCAAATCAATCATAGAAAAAACTGTTGCACCTTGAAACTAGTCAAACAAGCAATCAATTCGAGGCATAGGATAATGGTTCTTCACAGTCACTTTATTAAGCTACCTATAATAAATGCATATACGCATGGAACCATCTTTCTTCTTTAAAAATAATACAAAAGCTCCCCAAAGAGATGCACTCGGTGCAATTAAACCCTTACCAAGTAGATCCTAAAGCTGATAATTTAGTTCATTAAGCTCGGCCAGAGCAATACGGTAAAGTACCAAAGAAATAGGTCGGGTGCCAAGCTTGAGATCTATCGGAAACTCAGTCTCATGGATGGGGGGAATACCAAGCAGGTCGCTAAGAAATATATCAGGAAACTCACAGAAAAATGGAACAAAGTCAAGAGACTGACTCTCCACTCTAGTATCACAAATATAAGCGAGATAGTACTCTCAACCCCTTCAAATTAGTCTACTATAATACATATAATAGATAATCCCCATCGGCTCATTACTAATTTCTCTCTTCCATAAGACTAGAGCTACACTGGGAATAGCTAAGTAACGGTCTTGGAAAAGAGAGATTAACATTTAACTAAAATCAAAGACTAAAGAAAAATAATTCAAATAAATTATCATTTTACTTAATATTTTCTTTAAAAGATACTTTAGAAAACATAACTGCATGATAGTGGGATAACCAGTCCATGCCTAAAATTATATCATAATCCACAATATCCAAATAACAAGATTAGCATAAATATTACACTAGTAACAGTCTAAATACATGATCTCAAAACCGATCCACTACTAAAGAATCACCCATGGGAGTAGACACGCATAATAAAGCACATAATGAATCAAAAGACAACTCCAACCAGGTTGCATAATAAGTAGAAATATACGAATAAGTGGATCCTTGATCAAATAAAGCAAGGGCCGACGGGTGGCACACCAAAATCGTACCTGAAACTACAACATCCAAGGTTTCAGCCTCGGGTGTAGCAATTACTGCATGCAACTAACCATGTATGGTACCTTTCTAGGCACCTAACTAACCTCCTATTATACCTTCCTGATAACTTTCCCGAGAACCTTGTAAACCTAAGATGAACCGAATTAGGGCCTTGTCGTAATAAGAAATATTAAGTCCAACACGATCCAGATACCATCATGGATACAAAACCCAACCAACCATAATGTACCCTGATTTAGATGAACTCTAAACATATAACAAGATAATATATTGACAATATGGTGACTTTGGGATAAGCCTTTATCAGAGGCCAACCCAACCAAGTCAATCCACCCAACAACAAACCAATCCAACCAATCCAAAACCTGAAACAAAAACAAAGACAATAATTTCATGCATGTTTATATATATGAAATAATCCATCCATACCATACGTAAGTCCACAGTTGTTCATACAATGCCACTAAACCCAATCAAAGAGTGCCTAGTCAGGACATGCCCCCGACATAGCCAAAAACCAAGTCCATGAATGACGAAAGTACATATAATAATCCATGACATAAAATAGATACCTTTAAAACCATGGATGCTCACCACTTCAATCCAATAGATGATCTCGAATCTGATCACTAAGAAAGAGAAGTAGAATGGTCGGTTACTGTATCACGTGGGGATACAGTTGCTCTAAGATGGCTTAGCAGGTGAACACTACCATATAGTCAGGATAAGTATAAAATAATGCGATTCAATAAAATCAAGTAAACCAACCATATGCATACAACCCATACATATATATAACCATGCCAAAAAAGGAATTTGAGTTTAGCATATATTTAAAACCATTAACCTGTGTATGTGAAGCTTAACAATCCTTAACTACCCATGGGCTATATAGGTCTAGTGTAATCTCCTGAATGGGCCTCGATGAGTATAGCCGCATGAACCAGAGATACTATAAGAGTAAGGGATTCCCGAGTACCCTTATGCTTCATGATACATATGTACAGTGTACTTAGAGGATTCCCACGTACCTCATACTATCATAAAAGGGTCACCATGTCCTATCACTCAAGTTGACAAACATGAGTTTCTAGTGTTTGATCATTGAACTCCCACCTTCACGATTATCTATCACACTTTACCATTATTTCCTAATTAAAACAATTTCCAACCAACCAATCCATAATTCTATTTATTATTTACCAAGCCTATTAATAGTGGTATCGTCATTCCAACTATAACTTGGAAGTATTTTCCTTAGCCAAACCTTTTAAGGTAAAGGGATTCCCATGTAACCAATTACCAAGTTAATATAAAGAAGTCCTATGTACCCCAAAAGTATGCCATTATTATATTAGTTTGGGGGATTCCATTGTACCCCAAAGTATTCCTTTAACAGTTTTATTTGGGTGATTCTATTGTACCCTATAAGGATATTCAATTATGCCATAACAATTATTCAAACAATTTTCATTATTTTATTCACTTGGAGGCTTCCAACGTACCCCACAAGGTTTTAATTTAAACCAACCATAACCACCAAGACCTTAACCTTTAACCATTTAAAACTATTCACAACATTTAAACCATTTTAGACCATTCCAATAATTTAAAGAATTTATAACATTCAAATCATTTAAACTATAATAAACCAGCCAAATCCATTTAGGATTCCATTACAAAACCATACCATGTAATAGTTTCAATGGTAGTTCAACAATAGAGTGAAAACATTATTTAAGGCATTTTATCAAACATGTTGAGGGAATACCTTAACCAAGACAAAAACCAAAGAATAAACTATCGTAATTAAGGTTACCCATGAACCATTCATTAAACCATAACAAACAAGCACCCATATGTGAAAACATTACCAAAAACGTGTAAAAACATAGTTTAAACCAATGCCAAACAACATGCATCAAGACCCTCATCATTATTTCAAAACCACCATTTATGATTTCATAAATCAATGTTTAAAACACATTAAATCATGCCTTTATTTTGAATAAAAAATGAGGGAAGAAGTACATTCCTTATACAAGAAGATCCACTGAAAGTACTTGACCCCTCTTAGCCTATCATTAAACACTTGAGAAACCCTAGCCTCCAATATTCAATAGAGCATTTAAAGAGTATTTCTACAATTAAAAGTCCGTTATGGGATGCCACCAAGGGTTATATAACATAGGTATTTAAGGTTTTTAGGGTAGAAAATATCTGGACTACCCCCAGTCACGTACGAGGGTATGACTCACTAATGCAATCCATACCTAGGGTAGGAGTGGTACCCTAACTCATACCCTAGAAATCTGCAATGCCCAAGAAACTTGTTACAATATGACTAAACAAACCCAACTTGTACCTTAGGGTATGAGTGGTACCCTAAATTGTACCCTCAAATCATATCATGGATAGTTTCCACCAGACCAACTAATCAAGCATTATATGACTTGGCATTGTAACCCTTTTATCCAATCATATGACTCATTCAATGTTGATTCATATCATTTATAGTAAACAAGAAAACTCTAATTCCTAACATACGAGTGAACCATTAAGCCATACCCCAACCCGTAGTCAAGGGTACAAATGCTACCCTTGAGTTATACCAAGTCTAGTATGTCAAAAATACTAGAAATTTTTCAAGGGTATAAATCCCAGGGTGTTATAGTCTCTTCTAATAGGATCATTCATCGTTGAATGATAGGTAAGGGTATGAACAAGCTCATGATGACGCATTAAAATACATCAAACTTCCCTTTCAACAAAATTAGGAAACAAGGACACAATAAAATGAGAAGATTATCACATACCCAAGCATGATTTACACCGCAAAACCTCCATACCAGCCTCTAACTAAGTTATAAAAAAATATTGAAATACCTAGGTCTTGAACCTTGAGAAGAACAACAACTTTTGGTATCTCTGAGTTGGGTATGACTTGGAGCTTGAGTCGTACCCATGGATATGGGTCATATACAATCTACCCTCCCCCCTCTTTTCTTGGACAATAACTTATAGTAGCATACTTATTTTTATATGGCATGACTATCCCTTGATCATACCCCATTCATATAAGTCGTATGCAACTCAATCGAGTAGATGGTAGTCTCTATTTGGAGTTGACTATTTGGTATATAGTTTGTGTATACAACTAGGGGTGAGTCATACCCTTTGGTTATGACTTAATGGTTCTCACTAATACCCACATTAGTATGGTTGACCTATGAGTATCCTAGGATATGAGTTAGGGTATCACTTGTACCCTAGGGTACAATTACTAAGAGAGTCGTACCCCTGGATAAGGTCACTTTCTAGCTTCTTACTAAGGGATTTATGGTCATTTCCCTTTCCTAAAACCCTAAATACCTGTACTATATAAGGTATTTTAACCTTCTAAGTCCTAATTTACAAGACTCAAACACTCAAAAAGTCTCTAAAAACTTATTGAAGTAAGATTAGAGGCTAGGATTTTGAGGGTGCACATCTAGTGGCAAAAATGAGTCAAGATTGTTATGTGTCATCTTGTTTGAGGTATGTATCTCTTCCCTTCTTTAAATATATCTAAACCCATGTATTTTACACTTGGATTAGTAAGTGTACATAGTGATTATAAAATCTAATGAAAAAGGTTTTGACTAATGATGATTCTTGCTTAGACTAATGTTTGTATGTGTTATTGATGATGATTTATGTATTTGGGTGGTTGTTGTAGATGGTGTAACATTACTGTTATGATTAACCCTAATATTAAAAATATCTACCATGGAAATAGTCTTGTTGAAGGTATGCACATAAGGTGTTTGTCAATTTATCTAAGTGGATTGTTTAGTCATATGTTTGTGATATATTAAACTAGAGAAATGTCCCAATAAGCATGAATGATAAATAAATGATATGTTAAAGGAATTATGAGCCATGTGTGATGAAATTGATAACCTTGTTGAGTAAATAAATAATAAGGGGTTGAAGTCCCTCAATATAAAGGTGCGCTTAAATTGCGTGTTGAACCCAAGTATGGTAAGAATGTGGTGTAAGACTGTCATTGAAGTATGAATTATTGTAGGGGTCTTAATGACCATAAATTTAATTGTATGTTGAACTATGTGTTTTGTGCATTGACTTTAAGTGGTGAGCTTCCTTGCTTCAGCAGACATGTACATCTTGGTTTCTTATCTTTAGACTTGGTCTCATTAAGACTTGGTTTAGCTATTTTTAGGTGCTTGTCCAAACATATACATTTATTTACTTCATTTTTTCTCAGAGGTATTGTGAAAAAATATATACTTGGGTGTGATTTAGATATTTTTATTCTAATATTAACTTATGATATTATTTTTGTAATCTTAAATTCTAAGTTAGAGTTCCTTCTACTTCTATTGTATGATGAGGTGGTTGGGTTGGGTTATTTGGGTAACCTCTAGTTCATGTGGGCTTGGGGTGCCCATACGATATGGCTTGGGGTTCGGGTCATGTCAATTTGGTATCAGATACTAGGTTCATGGTTAGTTGGGTGTTCATAATCCTGTTTTGAGTGTAGTCTCTTTTATGGGTGTGAAGTACACCATACTTATAAAAAGAGGACTATGAGACATCTTCGGAATATTTCCATTTCTTGTATTTCAATCTCACGCTAAAAGGTCTAAGGTCTTGAATTCCTCTTATTCTATTTTCTATCTTTAAGATCAAGCCTCCAAGGACATCTGAGACTTAGGCAAACACTTCGTCCCCGACTGAAGGTCATATGGACTAAGCTCATCAAAAATTTGGAGCTAATACCTAGGCAAGGTCTACTGCATCTAACCATCATAGTAGGGTTCTACCCACCAACCCTACTTATGAGAGTGACTTTTCTCCTTAGTTCCCTCAAGTTATTTCTAATAGTGCTAAATTTTGTTACTCTATCAACCTCTTGACTCAATTGGTAGCCTTCCAATCGGAGCATGGTGCTCCAGCTACCATTTTTTTTGAGGCCATAAGAATTGGTGAATTTATGAGGTTGAACCCTTCTATGTTCTCCAATATGAATATTGAGAAAGATCCTCAAGGCTTTATTGATGAAACGGAGAAGATTTTTTGAATTTTGCATGCTTTAGAAATTGAGGCCGTTGAGTTTATTTCCTACCAATTAAAAAATGTAGCATACCAATGGTACAAAGGGTGGGAGTTATCTAGAGGTGTTGATACTAGTCCTTCCATGTGGGAGGACTTCTCTGAGGCTTTCTTTAAATTTTTGTTTCCTTAAGAGATGAGGGAGTCCAAGGCGGAAGAGTTTGTGAACTTAAAGCAAGGAAGGATCTCCGTTCAAGGGTATGCCTTAAAATTCTATCAATTGTTAAGATATGCTCCTGAGATGGTTTCTAGAATGAGGGCTAAAATGCATAAGTTCATCTTGGGGTTGTCCCGTGAGTTAGTTCTCGAGAGAAAGGTGGCCTTGTTGATTAAGAACATGGATATTTCTAAATTTATTATATATATGCAATAAGTAGAGGATGAGAAAAAGAAGCAAGTTGAGCTTTGTGAGAGGTAAAGTAAGAAGTTTAGGCCTTCTGAGAGAAGTAGTGGAGATGGTGTCAAGTGGCTATGAAAGAAGTAGGGGATTTCGGGTACGTTCTCCTCGGCTAGTGTTCACGTTCCTTACATAAAACTTTTAGGTAGTTGTTGATCTCAGTCCAGGTGTGGGTCTTAAGCATAAGGTGTCCAATTCTAGACTAGTGGTGCTCAGTCAACTCCACGCTGCCCTTCTTGTAGATTCTATGGTCAAAGTCACCAAGGTCAGCGTGAGAAAGAGAGAAATAGATGTTTTCATTATGGTCAGATTAGGCATATGCAGTGTGAGTCTCCAATTCTAAAAGGTTCTTGGGCTAGAAGGGCCTCTCTTGTTACTTTATCAACTCCCATACCAAAGAGTTACATGTATTTCTCTACTTCTGCTTCTATTACTAGCACCGACGCTGGCCGTAACAACTTATATGCACTTGCTACTCGCTAGGATTTTTAGGCATCTCCTGATATTGTCATGGGTATGTTTAGACTTTTCTCCTATGATGTGTATTATTCGATTGACCTAGGGTCTACTCTTTATTATTTGACCCCACATGTGGTTGTGCATCATGATTGTGGTCCAAAGAGTCTGTCAGTTCCTTTTTCTATTTCTACCCTTATGGAAGACTGTGTGGTTATTACACGTGTCTATGAGGGATGTGTGATATCTATCGGTGGTAAGGATACTCTAGTTGGCTTGATAGAGTTAGGCATGGTTGATTTTGACATCATTTCGGGGATGGATTGGTTGCACTCTTGTTATACTTTCTTAGATTTTTGGACCCATAGGGTTATTTTCAAATCCCCTAATGAGCTGGTCATTTTATGGGAATGTGGTTCTCTAGTTTCTAACGAAAGGTTTATTTTTTATCTTTAAGCCTAAAAGTTGATTGCAAAGGGGTGTTTGTATCACTTGGTCCTAGTTAAAGATTCTAACTTGGAAGATGCTTCTCTTGAATTTTTTCTCGTGGTTAATGAGTTTCTCAGGGTATTTCCAGATGATATTCCCGGTGTTCCACCCATTAAGGAAATTGATTTTAGGATTGATCTTGTTCTGAACACTCATCCAATTTCCATCCCTCCTTATAGAATGGCTTTGATAGAGCTAAAAGAGATTAAGGATCAATTGAAAGACCTCTTAGATAAAGGTTTTATTTTCCCTAGTGTGTCTCTGTGGGGTGTTGATATGTTGTTTGTGCAAAAAAAGGATGGTTTGCTTCGTATATACATTAATTATCATCAGTTGTACAAACTAATCGTAAAGAATAAATATCCTTTTCCTAGGATTTGATTATTTGTTTGATCAACTTCAGGGTGCGAAGTGTTTCTCTAAGATTAATCTTAGATCAGGTTATCATCAATTTATGATTAGGGATACGGATATCCCTAAGACTTCCATAAGAGCTCATATGGTCACTATGAGTTTCTTTTCATGTCTTTTGGATTGATCAATGTCCCAATGACATTAATAGACTTGATGAATAAGGTTTTCGGTTTGTTCCTTGAAATATTTTTTGTTGTCTTCATTGATGATATCTTAGTGTATTCTAAGAGTGAGGCTAAAAATGTAGATCACCTCTATGCCCTGTTGCAAACTTTGAAGGATCATTGTGTGTATGCTAAGTTCTCCAAGTGTGATTATTAGTTGAAATTCATATCTTTTTTTGGTCATGTCATCTCTAGTAAAGGGATCATGGTAGTTTCCCATCATATTGTGGTGGTTAAGAAGTGGCCTAGACCTACGACTCCAATTGATATTTAGAGGTTCTTGGGTCTAACTGGTTACTATAGAACATTTGTAGAGAGTTTGTCAACTATAGCTGCCCTGTTGACCTAATTGACCCAAAAAAGGTCAATTTCTTATGGTTCGATATGTACGAGGTTAGTTTTGAGAAATTGAAAGATAAATTGATTTCGGCTCTAGTTTTGACCTTCCCCTAGAGTAGTGATAGTTTTGTAGTTTATTGTGATGTTTTCTATGTTGGTCTTAGTTGCATGTTGATGCAATATAGTAAGGTGGTGGCCTATACTTCTAGGCAATTGAAAGTTCATAAGATGAACTACCCTACTCATGACTTATAGTTGTTAGCCATGGCCTTTTCATTAAAGATTAGGAGACATTATTTATATGGGGTTCATGTTGATATCTTCTCCGATCATAAGAGTCTCCAATATGTATTTATCAAAACAGAGTTAAATCTTTGGGAAAGAAGGTGTCTTGATCTATTGAAAGACTATGATGTGAGTCTTCATTACCATCCCGAATGTAGTCGTCGATGCTCTAAGTAGGTTGTCCATGGAAACTTTGTCCTATATGGATGATGATTAGTAAGAATTAGTGAAGGATATTCACCGGTTAGAAAATTTGGGAGTTCAATTTTCAGACTCCAACGATAGTGGTATGTTTGTGCATCTGGTATATCAATCGTCTCTTGTGGTTAAGATAAAGAAGAAACAAGTATTGGACCTCGACTTGATGAGGATTAAGAGTAATGTGGGTCAACAAAAGTTAACGGTCTTTATGATTGGTGGTTATGGTATCTTGATATATCAAGGTTCGCTATGTGTTCCTGATGTCGAGGGATTGAGTTAAAGAGTCCTGGATGAGGTTATTCATCGCAGTTCCGCCAAGATATGTCATAACCTTAGATAGTTCTATTGGTGGAGTAAAATAAAGTGTGATATTGCTATCCATATGGCTAGGTGTATAGTGTGTCAACAAGTGAAATTTAAGCATATGAGGTGCAACGGTTTGTACCAAAAGATTGTATTGCCCGAGTTGAAGTAGGAGGCAATTAATATGGATTTCGTTACTGGTCTTCCTAGATCCCAGAATCAATGTGATTCTATTTTAGTCGTTGTTGATAGAATGACCAAGTCCGCCAATTTCTTACCCATGATAACTAATTTCTCGATGGAAGATTATGTTAAGTTGTATCTTTCGGAGATCGTGAAGTTGAACGGTACTCTGATATCTTTTATCTCAGATCATGGTCCTCCATTTTCATCCTACTTTTGGAAGTCATTCCAAAGAGGTTTAGAAATAAAGGTTTACCTTAGTACCACTTTTTACCCACAAATAAAAGGGCAAGCGGAGAGAAATATCTAAATATTTGAGGATACGTTCTGGACTTGCATGATTAATTATGGTGGTAGTTGGTATGATGAATTGCCTTTGATTGAGTTTGCCTATTATAATAGTTAACACACTAGCATTGGCATATCGCCTTTTAAGTCATTGTACGGTAGGAGGTGTTGATCTTCTATTGGGTGGTTCAAAGTTGGCGAGGGTAAGTTGCTTGGGCCCGATTCAGTTTACCAAGCCTTAGAGAAGGTGAATGTGATTTCTAATAGGTTGAAAACCACTTAGAGTATCTAAAAGTCCTATGCGAACTGACGTGTATGAACTTAGATTTTAATAAGGGTGATTGGTTATTCTTGAAAGTGTATCCCATGAAGGGAGTGATGCGGTTTGGTAAAAAGGGAAATCTTAGTCCCTGCTATGTTGGACCCTCCTTGATTGTGAAGAGGGTTGGAAATGTTTCCTATGAGTTGGAGTTGCCTTTTAGTATGGACTCCATTGACTCGGTATTCTATGTGACTATGTTGTGGAAATATGTGGTTGACCATTCCTTGGTTTTACCCTTGGAAGATGTTGGTATCTCAAACTCTTTGTCCTATTAGGAGGTCCCGGTGAGGATCTTAGATCAGCAAGTTTGTCAGTTGCAAATGAAAGAGGTGGCTTCAGTGAAAGTTCTATGGAGGAACCAAAAGTCTGAGAAAGTTAATTGGGAGGCAGAAGAGGACATGAAGTCCAAGTACCCATATTGATTTCCCATTTCGAAAGCTTGTATTGGAGGTATGTGTTAATCTCCTTACTTTGATGTATGTCTTTGATAGACAATAGATTGAAGTCCCTAAGCTTTGAATTGAATTATGTCTTTGTTGGAGAATGGATTAAATTCCTAAAGTGTGAAATCATTTGTGCCTTGTTAGACCATGCATTGAAGTCCCTAGTGCATTTCATAAATTAATATTTTGATAGATAATTGGTTAAATTCCCTAATGCTTTGAGTTACTTGATGTCTTTTAAAGTTGATGGGTTGAAATCCCTAAGTTGTGAAATAAGTAAGTGTTAATACCAAAAGGTTAGGTCCCAAAGTCGATGAGATGAATAATTGATTGATACTGAGCATAAAGTGTGTTGCATCCTTGTGAATGCTTGTTTGAACATTGATTAAAGTGATGTGTGATGATATGTAAGATTACATATATGCTTACCCTACCATTCATTCACGGATGAATGATCCAAGTAAGGAAGAATTGAAACACCTAGGTCTTGAACCTTAAGAAAAACAACAAATTTTAGTGTCTCTAAGTTGGGTACGACATGGAGCTTAGGTCGCACCCATGGATATGGGTCGTATCCTCTCTCCCCTCCCCCTCTTGTACCTTGGAAAACATGTTAGGGTAGCATACTATTTTCTCTAAGACATGACCTTTCCTTGATCGTACACCATGCATACGAGTCCTATGAAACAAAATCGTGTAGAGGGTAGTTTCCATTTGAAGTAGACTATTTGGTATATGAGTTTTGTAAACTACTAGGGATGAGTCCTGCCCTTTGGTTATGACTCAAGGGTTACCACTCATACCCACAACAATATGGTTGACCTAGGAGAAGCCTAGGGTACGAGTTAGTGTACCACATGTACTCTTGGGTAAGATTACTAAGGGATTTGTATAAGGGAGTTGTACTGCTGGACGAAGTCACTTTCAAGATTTTTACTAAGGGATTTGTGTTTATTTACCTTTCCTAAAACCGAAGTCCCTTCACTATATAAGGCATTTTAGCCTTCTAAGCCCTCATTTACAAGACTCAAACACTCCATACTCTAAAAGCTTCTTGAAGAAAGATTGGAGGCTATGGTTTAAAAGGTGCTCATCTAGTGGAAATAATGAGTCAAGATTTCTAGCGTGTCATCTTGTGTGAGGTATGTATCTCTTCCCCTCTTTAAATATCTCTAAGACCATGTATTTAACAGTTAGATTAGTAAGTGTAATCAAATTAAAAAGGTTTTGGATAATGATAATTCTTGCTTAGAGTTATGTTTGTATGTGTTATTGTTGATGATTTACATATTTGGTGCTTTTTCTATGTGGACATGAGGGTCTTGAGTAACCCTAATCTTGAAAATATCTACCATTGAAATAGCCTTGTTGAAGGTATGTGCCCAAGTTGTTTGTGAAACTATCTAAGTGGATTAACTTGTCATATGTTAGTAATGTATTGAACTGGGACAATGGCCCAATGAGCAGAAATGATTTATAAATAATATGTTAAAGGAATTTTGAGGCATGTGTAATTAAATTTATAATATTGTTGAGTAAATGACTAATAAAGGGTTGAAGTCCCTCAATATGAAGATGAACTTAAATTGTGTGTTGAACCCAAGTATGTTAAGAATGTGGTATAAGATTGTCATTGAACTATGAAATGTTGTAAGGGTCTTGAAGACCATAAATTGAATTATATGTTGAGCTATATGAAGGCATTTGCCTATTGAAATGGTTGAGCAATGAAGGCTCCCATAAGGACTATGTGGTCATGTATAGTGTTGAATTGGCTAAAATGGTTAAAGTCCTTAAATGTTGTATTGAATGTATGATAATACATGGGCAAAGTGTTAAGGTTCCAAATGCCAACTAATGATAGTTGTGATTGCTTGAGGTCAAATTTCCTTGCCTTATGTGATGTCTTGAGGTTGGAGTCCCTTGCCTTATGAATGGCTCGAGGTTAAAGTCCCTTGTCCAATGATATTTCTCAAGGTTAATGTCTGTGCTTAAAGAGATCTCTTGAGTTTAAAGTACCTCACTGAAGCAAACGACTTATGGTTAGAGTCCAAGGGAGACATAAGGTTAGAGTCCCTTATCTAATGAGTGGGCACAAGGTTGGAGTCCCTTTCCTAGATAATTGTGTGAGTAGTTAGAGTCCCTTGGTTTTATGAATGTGTATGTGGTTAAAGTCCTTGACTAATTAGTAAGTGTGTATGGTTAAAATCCTATGTCTAATGATAATGTTAATATGGTTAGAGTCCTTTGCCCATTGAGAATGTTTGAAGCTACAAGTTTGGGAGGTCGTAGTCCTGCACTTCATGAATGATGAATGAATGCTTGAAGCATACTGATAAGACATGCTCCTTGTTTGGCATGTGATATACCTACTTTTATGGATTAGTGTATGAATGTGATAAAATGTGCTATATTGGCTTTTTTTTATTTGATAATGCTATTTTATCACGTATCCTTGAGTTACATGCTTGTGTTTCAACCCCTAACTGTCTCTGGGTGTTATGTCCCCACGCGACATAGGGGCTGGAGCATCTTCTTTTCTTTTATTGCAGTGACTTAAAGTGGTGAGCTTTCTTACTTTGGAAGACAATCACCTCTTTGTCTCTTATCTTTAGACTTGGTCTCATTAAGACTTGGTTTTGCTATTGTCGGGGGTTATCCCAACATATACATTTATTAACTTCAGTTTTTCTTAGAGGTATTCTGAAAAACTGTGAACATGGGTATGAGCTCGACATTACGAATCTAATATTGACTTATAATATTATTTCCATAATCATAACTTGTGAGTTGGAGTTCCTTCGCCTCCTATTATATGATGAGATGTTCGGGTAGGGTTATTGGGGAGACCTTCGGTTCATGTGGGCTTGGGGAGCCCATAAGTTATGGGTTAGGGTTTGGGTCATGTCAAATATAAAAGATGAACCATTCCTTACCTTTAACCAATTTAGAAAAACAAAGATATGTTGAAGATCACATACACTTCGCATGAATTTTTGGAATGAATAACCAATGCAGATCATTGGACTCCATGTCCCCCTCCGCATCCTAAATGGCTTTCTCAAACTTTTGGTTTCACCATGGAACATTTACTGAAACCAAACTTTTTGTTCGCTATCGACAAACTTACCAATTTAGGATCCTCACCGGGACCTCCTCAAGGAACAAGAAATCCAAGATACTAGTACCACCCAAAGGAACCAACTAATGAAGGACCATCCACACCTTCCCTCCATATAACCACATGGAATACCGAATGAATGGTGTAAAACCTCATAATATTCTTTGCTCGATTCAGATCTTAGTTTTATGCATAAGGGGTCCAAGGCTAGAAAATTTCACTAAGTGTTGGGGACTTAGTAATTTTCAAGCCCCCTATACTTTATGGATTTTTAGTTTGGTCTTCCTATCCCTAAAATGTTGGGTTTTAAGTTGATTCCTCTTTATGGAGGTTATAATTATATCTCGGGGGAGTTTCAGATTTTTCAAAAGAAGTTTTGGGTATGATTGGACCATGAAAACAGTTAGTCTTCGTGATAAGCCCACATCGCGGTACTAGTCCCGACCTGATACTATCAGCGATGCGGTAATGGGTTTCTTCTACCGTGTTAAGGCTGCATGATGGTGACGGTGTTGTGTGCAATTTCTTATTCAAATAATAAAGAGGAAATGGTGTCTTTTCCCCCTCAACCCAAATCGTCCATAAAAAGATTTGGGGTATTCATAGAGGTATTATTTGCCCCTTCTTCTCAAAATCACTCTCAAGAAACCCTCCTCTTTCACCAAGAATCAATTCTAATCCTTTTCCCTAAGAAATCAAGTATCCATGTTTTCCATATTCAAGAATCTTGAAGAAAGCATCAAGAATAGGGTTTCTTTATCAAATAAAGAAGCTTAATGTATGTAGGATGTTCATCCATGGGGTCCGTTTCCAACCATGTAGCCCCAAAAACCCTCTTTATAACAAAAGAATGGATTTTTATCCTATTATGGAGTTTTGTACGTTCAAGATAAAATAAATTCATTGTTTTCCTTAGTAGTTTGACTCTATTCATGTCCAAGAATGATTTCATGAAAAGTTAGATTATCTCATTATTTAATCTTCAATCTCTCAAGTTATATTCAAGTGAATTTCATGTTGTATTATCAAGTTATGATCTTGGTCATGTAAACATGCCGTTTTTCCATGTTTAAGACATTCCCATGTTCAAGTTCATGATTCTCACATACTTGATGAAATGTCAATGTTTTGGGATCTTTTAACCATGATTACATGCTACAATATTTCAAGTTTGATATTGTATTTTCTTTATAATCATTCTGTACTTGTGGGTTATGAACACCCGATACCTATGTGTTTTACCTGATTTCCATTTTCATATAACAAGTTAGTCAGACCATGGTTTTCATTATCATATTTAGAGCACCATGATCATGTTGAGCATTATCAATTTAAATGTTTATAATTACCTTAGAATCCGTATTCATTGTTATTTTCAGAATACCATGACTTGAGCTTATTAGTTATCTGTTATCCTTGTATGCACCAGTTAGTATTTCCTTTTCTTTTAGTTGGGATTTGGATTTAGCAATGAGTGTGAAGTGTAGGTTCACCGCATACTAGTTCCCCATAAACTACGAGCCACCGTAGGTTTAGGGGCCTCGCTAAATAGTGTTTCCCCTTGTCCAATATGGGCTTGGTTTAGTGAGCACTCCAGTTTAGGTTCTATTCTGATGGAAAGGATAAAATATCCCTCCTCAACATAGGTCAGACATTCGACTCCATGATAGCTCATATAGTTTATGTCGTTTACATTATATCTCCCACCATTTCAGTTAGTATATCAGTGTACTTAAATTTAGGTTTTGTTGATCAAGTGTACATATTGTTAGTTAATCAGTCATAAAGATTTTAGTGTTTTAGTTTACAGATTATTTTAGAAACATGTTTATTCTTGGTCTTGCATTCTTAGATATTATACATTCATGCATTCATGCTCAGTTATCTCATGCATTTCAGCAAGTCCTCATCTCATATTGCAGTACATTCAAAGTACTGACTGCATACTTATCTTTATGATGTGTTGTCCTATAACATAGGTTCAGATGCTCAATTTCCTGACCGTTCTTAGACAGCTCAGCGTTACTCAGCAGTAGTGTTGTGTCCTCATCCATTGAGGACCTGATTCATTTGTCTCAGTTATTGTAGTATTTCCTTATGTTTAGTCAGAGGAGTTAGTTGTGGGTTTGTCCCATCAACTCCTCATGATGTTTAAAGGCTTTTAGACAATCACATAGCCAGTCAGTCATTTCTTTTAGTATCATCACTTGCTTCAAACATACAATTTGATTTTCAGTATTTTATTAGATATTTCAAACATATTGATGAAACGTATTTTAGTATTCAAATTTATAAAAATTATCAGTTTACCCTCCCCACAAGTACCATATTACTGTTTTATTCAGTGCTCACAATAGGTACCGGTTCATGGGTTAGCTTGTGGTCACTTGTGAGCATAAGCACCGTTGTCGCAACTAGGGGGTAGCCTCGGGTCTTGACAAAGCCTTGTAATAGAGTCTAAGTTTTTAAAGTGTCCTAATGAGTGTGAATGTTGCGTTAAGTAAAGTATTTTGCAGGGGTGTGAAGTGCACCACACTTATGGACAAGAGGCTACAAGAAGTTTTAGGAAAGTTTCTCTTCTTTTACTAATCATGTCGTGCAAAGAAGCATAAGCTCAATGTAATTCGCCTTTCTAACTCATTGACAGTGCCCAAATGCACACGCAAGTGTATGTGGTCTTATCAAGTAGTAAAGTGTACTTTAAGAAGTCAAGTATCGATCCCACAGAGATTTCATTCAGCAACGATTTGATTTTAGTTCACAATTTAGATTAGTTTAGTGAAAGAGTAACCAAAAAGAGAGTTTGTAATTTATAAATAGAGAAAAGTAAATAATGCATAAATAAAGATCTTAAAACAATCAATAGGAGAAAACCCAGGGTTAAAGCACTTTGAACAATTGTACTATGTTATTGATTTCTTTCATTAACTTGCTTTTCTTGGTTGTTTATTCGTAAGGTTAATTGCATGATTATGGTTTCCCAACCTCTAATCATTTACCCAAGTTGAACCTTACAACTACATCGTTGAGCGGGGATGCGATAATTCACTTAAGTTTCTTAAAGCTATTATCCTATGTTTGAATCAAGTTTGTCTTCTAAGTAAATCTCTGTCTTAGGTGCTAAGTTTGATTTTTTATTTCATAAAAGAATAAAAACCCAAACTTTGTTTATTCCCATGTTATATCTTCCTATTCCCTCTCCCAAGTTCACAAGGTTGACAATAGATTTATTCTAAGGATCGTGAATCCTTAAAATAGTTATAACAAGAATAAAAACACAACCAATAAGGATTAGAAAATCAAACGAACTTCTATTCAAAACTATAATACTCATGTTCTTGACTTTAACCCCAGCATAGTCATTATCGTAATCACAAATTGGTAATTAACTACTTAAAACATGAATGAAATAAATAAAAATAATAAAAACCTAAATAAAAAGTTGTAGCAGCCTCTTGATCTCCAAAATATGTCAAAATATAAGTAAAAAGGTGATATAACATGTATTTATAGTATAGGAGCAAGCCAATTCCGTGTTGAACGAGGAAACTGTCAGTTATTGAGCCCGGGACTGAGTGGGGCATCGCCCTGGGTATAGCCCCACTATAGGTAAGGATGAGCCTTGGATAGAGTGCCACTCCAGTCAAGGCTACACCTTACCCATATCCCTGCTTCAGGTAGGGCAGCGCCTTAATATCGCATGAGCCTCTGGAAGTTGCTTCCCAAATTTTGGTTAAGTGTTGAGTCTCCCCTCTTTGTTCCTTGTCTTGTGGTGTCTTTCCCATGGATTTCAAGCCTTATTAACATCAAAATATCATCATTTTCATATCTTAAAGCATCCTATAAACTCATACAACACCAATTAAGAGATAATCATAACACTACATCCATAACAACGAATCAAAACAAGAGCTAAACTAGGCTAGTTCACATTGATCTTTCACTTATTGCTTCAGCTGTACACTCACTCAAATTTAAATTTTATCAATAAAAATAAGTTATTATACTCATAATAACACATTAAAATCATTTTGAACACATTAAACACATTAGAGTCCACCAGAAACAACTAGACAAACACCTAGCTTAAGCTAGTAACGCTAGTTTTTCGTATTGAACTTCTGAATGAATCTTTTAGGTCCAAACTTGTTTGGGATTTTCTTTGAAAATTGTAAAATCATGAAACTTTGATACGCATTCATCTCATTACCAACCGATAAAGAGTACGGATCACCTTCATAACAAGGCTAAAAAAACTAGAATAGTGACATTAAAATGCATAAATACATCCAACATCACCACCCCACACTTAAAGCCTTGTTCATCCTTGAAAAATTCTTCACTCTAAGTATCATGAGCCGGATACTCTACACTTCTACTAAATGCAAGACACTCAAGCTAGTATTACTATGACTACACGGAATGCAAGTTTCTATACTAAGCATGTTACAAATACAATTGAAAGCTTATGAACACTACTCCAAAATATCCTAGCATCAAGAATTGACTCACCTATTTGGAAAACTCATGCTTATCATTCAATCATGGATATCATACATATCACCCACATTTATCAAACATGAGCCCCTCACAGCAAGAGATTTACCCATAATCACTCATAATTAAGTAATTTATAACATAATGGGTGCAAGAATAAAATTACACTCACTCTCACAAAGAATTCACAAGTTACACACAATGAACCATAGATTTCCCTTAGTGTACTTCTCCACTAATATTAGAATATCAAGTATTTGATCAAATAGGTATTTTTTGGATTGTAATATAGGCTAAGAGCTGGGTAGAAACTTTTTGGAAATAGTGACTAACCTCTTTAAGCGATTTAATACTCTAAATTATACATTTAAAACCAATCTCGAAAACAAAAATTACACCATTTTTGTCTACCCCATTCTTTTATTTTGCCCCTTCTCTTTTAATCATTTTCACAAACACTTGGTGGGCATATTTTTTGTTCCATCAAGATTCAATTTTTCTCATTTTCTTCAATCATGGGAATGTTTCTAACACCATTTATATCACTCCCAACCACCACCAATCAAATATAAACACCAATAATTATTACCTTGGGACATCAATTTCACCTTTTTCTTCTTCTATCTCTCAAACCCCTTTTTAAATCAATTTTTTTTCATTAAAGCACTTAAGAGTTTGTTGGATCAAATTATGGTCTTATAAATGGGGTAACAAAAGAAAGGGAACCCAGACTCCCGATGGATAGTATGAACATTAAGATGATCCTAAATAGAGATGAAACCTAAAGTAGCACACCATGGTTCAAGAGCTAGAGAAGAGGAAATCATAATGGGGTAATCTCCTTGTATACTACCCAACCGACCATAACTAAAACAATAATTACTCCCTTTATCGCAACCACGATAAGACCAACATTTAAATATACAAAGTGAGTAGGATGATGTAGATTGGGCCATAATAGCCTGAGATTGGGCACCTTGTTCCGTAAAAGCATTACCACTCTAAAAACATCTGCCTCTTAATGGATTCAAGTAGGGATTTAGAGTATTATCCATAGAACAGGAGTTAGGACACACCCAACTCATCCTCTAGGACCACTTACCACCATACTATTGGTCTCTCTTTTGTTGAGAAAATCGAGACCCCTTACCTTGCCTATTTCCCAACCTTTCCTTATTCCTCTCTATACCAACAAGATGGGACTGGTATAATAGAGTTGTAAGTATCTAGGTTAATAGATTAATAGAAGAACACAATTGGCATTGGTAACCTCTCCTCGAGATAACTAAAACTGAGTGCCAACTTCCAAAATAGGGTCAGTGGAGACCGGTGGGACTCCACGAGGAAAACTAGAAACAATATCCCTTGACTGAGTCTGTGCCCCATTAGTTGGACTAGATCCATCCATGTTATCCTCAAGTGGGATAGGTGAGTTTCCATGAACTTTAGATCATTAAGAGGACATAATCCAAAAAGTGAACCAAGGAAGATTCAGAGAAAAGTTCATGACAAAAAGAAGGTGAAACATTCCTAGAAGCCTTGTAGCCTCCTGATTATAAGTGTGGTGCACAACACATCAATAAGAAAAAGTCTACTCGACATGGCTTTATGGACACCCAATGACACCAAAACCTAAACCTCTGATACTAACTTGACACAGCCCAAATTGAGGCCTTGTCGTAATGGGAATCTCAAGTCCAATACGAACCAAAACCACCATTGATACCTAACACATCCAATAATAATATACCCTAAGTTGTATGAACTCTGAACATATAACAAGATAACATATCCCCCATATGGTGACTTTGAGATAAGACTATATCCGAGGCCAACCCAATTGAGTCAATCCACCTAATAACCAACCAATCCAACCAAACCAAAACTATCAAAAAAACTAAGACAGTAATTTCATCTATGTTTATAAATATAACATAATCCATCCATACCATACCTAAGTCCACAGTTGTCCATACAAATCTACTAAATGAAATTGAAGAGTACCTAGTCGGGACATGCCCCTGACATAGCTATAAACCAAGTCCATGAATGATAAAAGTACATAAAGTAATCCATGACATAAAATAGATGCCTTCCAAACTATGGAAGCTCACTGCCTCAATCCAATAGTTGATCCTAAATTCAATCACTAAGCAAAAAGAGTAGAATAGTCAGTTCTAGAATCACTGAGGATACAGCCGATTGAAGATGGGTTAGTAAGTGAATGCTAGCATCCATTCTGGATAAGAATAAATTAATTCCATTCAATAAAACCAAGTAAACCAACCAAATGCATAAACCCCATACAAATATATAACTATGTCGGGAAAGAGAATTGGGTTTAGCATACAGTTAAAACCATTAACCTGGGTATGTAAAGCTTAACAGTCCTTAACCACCCACGGGCTATATGGGTTCAGAGTAACCCCTAAACTTGACCCGATATGTGTTTCCTCATGAACCAGAGATACCATAAGAGTAAGGGATTTCTGAGTACCTTACCCTCCATGATATATATGTACTATGTACTTAGAGGATTCCTGTGTACCTCATAGTATCATAAAAGGGTCACCATTCCCTAATACTCAGTCAGCAAACATGAGTTTCTTGTGTTCGTTCTTTGATATCCCACATTCATGGTTAGCTATTACAACCCACCATTATTTCCCAAATAAAACCATTTCCAACCAACCTATCTATTAATCCATTCATTATTTTCCAAGGCTATTAATAGTGGTATTGTCATACCAACTATGACTTACATGTATTATCCTTAGCCAAACCCTTTAAGGTAAAGGTATTCCTATGTACCCAATTACTAAGTTAACTTGGGGGGGTACCATGTACCGCAAAAGTAGTCCATTATTATATTATCATGGGGGATTCCATCAAACCCCACAAGTATTCCTTTAACATATTTACTTGGGGAATTCCATTGTACCCTACAAGGATGTTTAATTAAGCAATAACCATTATTTGAACAAATTTTATTATTTCATTCACTTGGGGAACTCCAATGTATCCTACAAGTTTTCCATTTAAACCAACCATAACCACCAAGACTATACCCTTTAACCATGCCAAACCATTCACACCATTTAAACCATTTTAGACCATTCCAAACTTTTAAAGCATTTATACAATTCAAACCATTTAAACTAGGCAAAACTATCAAAATTCATTTAGGGTTTTATTACCAAACCATACCATGCAATATATCCAATAGTAGTTTAATGATAGAGTAAAAGCATTCTTTTAGGCATTTTATCGAACATGTTGAGGGCATACCTTTACCAAGACCAAACCCAAAGAATAAACCTTAATAATTAATGTTACCCATGACCCATTCGTTAAACCATAACCAACAAGCACCCACATGTGCAAACCAATACGAAAAATATGTAAAAACATAGTTTAAACCAATACCTAACAACATGCATGAAGACCCTCAACATTATTTCAAAACCACCATTTATGATTGAACAAATCAATGTTTAAAAAACATTAAATTATGCTTTTAGTTGGAACTAACAATGAGGGAAGAAGTACATGCCTTTTACAAGAACATTTACAGAAAGTACTTGACCTCTCTTATTCTCTAGATGAGCACTTGAGAAACCCTAGCCTCTAATATTCAAGTGAGTATTTAAAGAGTGTTTCTATATTTCCAAGTGAGTTATGGGAAGCGACCAAGGGATATATAGCATGGGGACATGAAGGTTTTAGGGTAGGAAATGTCTTGACTACCCTTGACTTAAAACTAAAAATAAGTAATGTAGCCTGGTATGACTCACCCATGCAATTTGTACCCTAGGATATGAGTGTTACCCTCACTCGTAAGCTTGACCTCCCCAAGACCCTCCATACTAGTTTCAATAGAACTACACCAACCCAACTTGTACCTTAGGGTACAAATGGTACCTAAAACTATATCATGGGCAGTTTCCACAAGACAAACCAATCAAGCACCATACGACTTGGCATTGCACCCCTCATATCCAAGCATATAACTTGTAAATTGTTGAGTCTTATCTTTGATAGTAACCAATCCAACTCTACTGCCCCATATTCTAGTAAACCATTAATCCATATCCCAACCCATATCTAAGTGTATGAATGGTACTCTTGAGTCGTACCAAGTGTAGTAAGTTCAACACCAAAGAAATTTTTCAAGGATTCAAATCCTGGGGTATCACAAAACCATCCCTATGATAATGACAACCATATCTAATTGAGGGATGAATAACTCTAAAAGGGGGAACACTCTAAGTTGAAGTAATAATCACCCCACGACTAGGGAAATCACATGAATAGTGACAAAGAAGTCCACAAGAAAATAGGAAACATGAGTTGAACTAGAACTAATAGATTCAGCTGCTCTTGAGTAACCACCATGGGTAGAATAACTAGAAGATAAGCCCCTCAAGGATAGACCACTACACTTACCACAACAATCACTAGAACTAGATTTACCTTGGTCAGTAATTTGAATAGCTACCTGAATATGTCTACTAGGCTGACTCTGAGCTTAATCGTATGGACGCAGAGAATACCTACTCTGAGAACTATTATCTCTTAGTTTGGAACTACAATGGATCCCATTGAATATGCCTTGAATTCTAGGTCTCTTATCACGACCCTTACGGTGCATCTCCTTCATCACTCTAGCATAATCAAAAACCTCAGCAAAAGATCTACCTATAGCGACTAAACAATAAGTAGACATATGAATATGGAGTCTCAACTCTCTAACAAAGCAGCAAACACTCTCATACTCAGTATTAAGAATAGAAGTCGCATGTTTAGCCAACTTATGAAAACAAGCCTCATATTCTGCAACTATCATGGAGCCCTAATCCAATCTGGAGGAGTGATCCGTTAAATAATCTCTAAGGCTGTGAGGCATATACTTCTCCAGGAACATCTTGGAGAACGAAGTCCTTGACTAGGGAGAAGATCCAGTTTATCTAGAATTCTTATAACCTCTCTACTAATTATGAGTATACAAGTCTAATTAAAACATGGTGTAATCCATTGAACGAGTCTTAACAATGCCCAAACCACGAGCCTATCCTCACAATTTTTTAGAAACTCATACACATCCTCGCTTGAAGCACCATAAAATCTAGGTAGATCCAATCTAAAGAATCTACCAAATATCTTCTACTCCTCAAAAGACATAGCAGGCTGAGTAACCACTAGCGGAGCAACTATTGGTATAGGACAAACCTTAACTTTTAGAGCCGCAGCTATAGGCTATGTCCCTCACTCAATACCACTCTGATCAGTAGACTGTGCATCATCAAATGGCATACTACCAACTATCCCCAAAAGCAAAATCAATGCATCTCTGATCAATAAAGAAGGAATAAATCCTAGTAGAGCCTGGGCTAGTCCCTAGCCCACCACTGGCTATGGTGGAATATCCTCTGGCTATAGAGTGGGAATAGGACCTGGGAAGGCAGCCTATCCTAGCCCTTAACTGGGCCACATCATGAGGTTTTCCACGACCTCTAGGTCATCTACAAATAGGATAAGAATCCCTAGGCTCAGTCTCGGGACCCTCATCTCATGTAGCAGAAGCACGTGTCCAAGCCATCTGCAAAAGAGTAAAGTCAAAGGAATATTACTATAATCCAACTATGACTTTTAGCATAATATGAGTAAAAGAAGTGAAAAAAACCTAAGAATGTCCCATAACCTCCTGACAATAGTAAACAGACATCAACGTTCTGATTTGCAAGACTCTACTAGACACTTGCTACTGTACCAACAATATCGATAAGACCTAGGCTTTGATACCAATTTTTCACAACCCATTTTACAAGTCATGATAGTATCTACTAAATCCCACTAATATGTAAGGAAATACCATAACTCAAAGCTAACACAATAGGTTAGTTTGGTAGG
Organism: Capsicum annuum; assembly: GCF_002878395.1. Lineage (NCBI taxonomy): Eukaryota > Viridiplantae > Streptophyta > Magnoliopsida > Solanales > Solanaceae > Capsicum > Capsicum annuum. The sequence goes on from NC_061115.1 coordinate 94,708,247, forward strand.
AAATTCCTAATATAGGTCAAATTCAATGAACATAAGTTATGAATAAACATAGTGTTCTAAAATAGATAAATATACACAATAAGAATACCAATCCCAAGGCTTGGTAGAGCCAGTACAAGAGCATCTAATATTAATAATACAACCCAAGAGACTTAGAATATAGTCAATACATCTGTCTTGATACAAACGACTGAATAACAATATGGTAGAAAGAAATAGGCAACTCAGAACTCTAAGACCTCACCCTATTATTGAAAGATAAAATCTACATAAACAATAGCCAACAATGATATCTATACCTGGATATGCAATAAAAAGGTACAAAACTGTAGAATGAGTACAAAAACAATGTGTACTCAATAGACATAATCGGTCGATTGAGTTAAATCATAATATAAAGATGATATAATGGAAGATAATCATAACTAAGTCAATGTAAGAAATTAAACCTGAATTATCTCCATCATTATTGTATATAATGAGCAACTAAACCAAAATAATGGTATAACATAAGGCATCAACACATGTCAATATCATTGTGCATAAGAAATACATAATTAGGAATCAAAAGGTATCATAAAGCATTAACACAAGTAAGAACAAGTACAAAGTTGGATCCTATATGCGAACCGGTGCATAAAGTAAAGAACTCATCACAACAACACATACTACTATAAACTACACCAAAGAGAAGCATAAAGATATTTAACCAACAACATATCCAAACTTCATTATTATTCAACCACATTCCCACAAGTATTGGTAATTAGTCATTTTACCGAACCTTCATTAACTACCAATATTGAACATGTATTTGTAGTCTATACTATTACCATATTTAACCACTTAATCATCAGTACTTCATTAGCCACTATTCATTAGCTAAACATTTTTCATTAACTAAATTACTAAGTTACTACTCCATACTTAGGTCATCAGTACTATGTGAATCCACTATCTATTATTCTATCAACTAGGCATCCTTTATCACTAGCCATCACCGTATTAGTTAAAAACAATTATCCATCCACTAATCTTAGTTGTCAATTAACATCATTACTCAATAATATCCACCACTAATCATTAACTATCCCATTTTATAGTCACTTAACCCTAGTGGCCTATAACCGACACCTCAAATATCAATAACATGCCCAAATTACATATAAACATGTATTTTCCATCATAGGGATAACTTAGCTTGAACCGATAGATGTACACATAGGCACATCAATATAATGATCCTATAGCCTTATTGGGTATCAATATAATCATAGTGACCCCTAGCTTTATCGGGAATCAACATAACACATAATATCCTTCGGCCTTGCCGGGCATCACATATCACCATAATATCCTCCGGCCTTCCCAAGAATCATCATATCACTATAGTATCCTTTATCTTTTCCATGCATCATCACATTATCATAATATCCCCCAGCATTGTCATGCATTATCAAATCATTATAAACATAATTGGTGGCAAATTTAATAGCATAACCAAGCATATAATGAAGTATCATGATTTCAACATAATGAAGAGCATAAATTCATCATCTAATCACTAAGAATGACTTCTAGCATAATCCATGGAACAATTGCTAACATCAATATTGGGGATGGTTTCTAGCATGATTTCATAGAAAGATCATGAATACAACCAATATCTTAAGATATTTCTACTTTATTATATTTTTGAGGGCTTATCATTAATAGGTAGTTTACCTTTAGAGTCAGAGGTAGTTTATCAATAGCTTAGGCAATAGCCAATCCATGGAAAAGTTTATCATTTATTCATAGCATGGTCCATAGGATAATATATGGCTTTACCAATATCATAGTCAAGGGCTCAATCAATAATATATTAAGTAGCCCCAATCAATAGACATATCAATCGCATAATCAATATCTAGTGTAAACCTTAACCAATGCATCATACATAAGGCATAATCATTAGGCATTACTTCTAACATCATTCATCATAAAAAACAAGTACTAAGGAATCCCTAATATTGCCTCATGAGGGTATTCTCTAAACATTTAGCAACCTAAAAGTGTTTTAAGAAAGCTATATCAAATCTTTGCCTAAGGTGGGTTAAGAGCCCACTTCTAAATCCCCAAAATATATTCTATATTCTTTTCTACTCGGACATAGGATAAGGTATCTAAATCAACTCTTAGATGTACAAAAATCCATAATTAAATCTAAGGTAGGGATTCTACTCAAGTTCTATCACTAAGTCCATTAGAAATAAAGCAACTTCATTTGAGTAAGAAACAAATGCCAATCTTTCCCTAAACATGAGTGACAAGGTCACTCCCATCTAACTAGAGTAATTCTAATCATTCTCATGCAAAATGGTAGACATTAATTCTAATCCATCACAGTTCAAGGCAACTAACTAAGCATTTCACTCTATGGGTCCAAATGACCTAAGGAATTCAACAAATCCCAAGTATTACATTTCATCAATACAATACCTAAAACGCATCCCAATCTTACAAGATATCACAAAATTATACTATGATGTAGCTCAATCTAACAAGGGATAAGTTAGAAAAAATGTTAGCTAACTTTTAGTGAGGTGGTGATGAAGACAAAAGAAATCTTCACTGGATATATTTTGATACTAAGCTAACCTACCTCAATGCCGAAAAAAGCTCAGTAATTTGCTACCTTTGCTTTTCCCTTATGAGAAACCTCTTCAAGATCCTAAGCTATCAAAAATACACTATACATATCAATATGAGAATATTGATACCGATATTGCACCATTATTCTTTGGGTCCAAAAATCATGCGAAAACTCCATGTAGGTCCCACTCACAAAATATCATATATCCAAGACCAACCCAACACAATATCAAGCTCGTGGAATCAAAACCCTAAAAAATGGGTTAAAACCAAGCTAAGTTTGGGGCTAAATCAAGCCCAAAGGATTTGGGGATTTGGTAAAAAATTCAAAAAATAAAAGCATGAATATCAAGGATCCTTACCTTAAGGTTGGCACACTATTTTAAGGTTTTTTAGATCTCAAGAATGAGTGAGAAGGGGCAAAACGGGACCTAAGGGGTGTTTTGGTACCCAAGCTAGGTCCTCAGATATGGAAATGACACAACCAAGTGCGAAATCACACTACTTGGCTGGAAGAGCAGGTATGTCAATTGCCATACTCCCTTATATAATTGCAATACTTGCTATCAGCATAGTTGACAACTATTTCCACCAACTCTTTGAGAATCATTCAGATCTGATATATCCAAATAAATTTTGTAACCACAATAAATTTGACATTCCAAATGCAATGAAAAAGTCAAATTTTCCATCTGAGCTTATTTCGACCAAACATGGATCCCAAACCTATATTTTTAATTTTTAAACTTTTAACCAATAAGTCAAAATAAGCTCGGATGCATCTGGACTCAAACTAAAGTTCTACTTATACTAACATTGATATTTTAAAGCTATTGGAATAGTCTGAATTTGCATTTGAGATTGTCTTACTTAAGGTTTCACCCGATAACTTTTTGGAACCAATGAAGACTTCTAAATAGGGAATTAGCTCTAAAAAACAAATAAAATTCCTGGTATCTAAACTGTCAATTTCAGTAAGTTTAAAAAGACTTAGGGACACTACGCACAAGCTCTAATGGTGAAAATATGTAGAAATATGAAAAATAAACTGAAGGGTCATACATATGTTGAAAACGCTAAATTAATGTTCTCTCAATTTATCAAAATTTTCAATGAACTTAAATCACTGAAATAATCTTCATAAATAATGTTCAAGTAAAAGAACTCATAAAAGTTCTTCCTAAAGCTTAGGAGAGAAAGACCGCCATACTTGAGGATGAAGATATGCATAAAATAACCTACGGAGAATGTGAAGGTAACCTTCTTGCTTATGAAAAAAATCATATGAATAGGTATAGCAATGAAGATAAAAATAAATATGTATCCTTCAATATTACAAGAACTAAGGAAGAAGGGTACATAGAAGAAATTAATTGCGAAGGCATGGACCTTATGAATCATTAAATCAGACGTATGTTGTGACAAAGACAACAAAGGCTTCAACAAAACATCAAGAACAATAACTATCGAAAAACTGATGATCAATTCTACCATGGTGTAAAACTAGGTCAAACAAAGAAAGATTTTTCTGGACTACCAAAAAAATTTTGAAAGAACAACTGCAAAAACTTTGGTGCATGGAGCGATGAGGACAAATTTAAATATGATTAAGTAGGGATAGCCAGTATCTATTTTATGGATATGGGTGAATCTAGAAAAGTAAATACTTTGAAGTGTCAAAACTAAATGGATTTTTAATATTCTCTTGATATCATTCATGAAAAATTTAGCAAATACTTTTGGAAGAAAGTCAAATTAAAGTTGGCCTGCTTCTAGAATAACTTGGTAAAGTAAAAATACAATTTAATGACTAAGAAATCAACAAATCACCACTCTGTTAAGTCTAATGTCTCAAGTAGAAATAATTTTCTAAGATGTAACTCCTTCAGTTCATCCTTCTTCTCAACCAAACAATCCTCTTTAGTTACAAACCTACAACTTCTTTTTAAGAAAAATAGGTCACAACTCCTTTAACTACAGATAAAGATCTGGTGGAAAAGTAGATTTGTAGACTAAAAGACATAAATTTGAAACATCAAGGACCCATGAATACTTGGATACCTAAAAGAATTTCACCCTTATTGGTTTTCGGTTAAAAATTTTTATGTGTTTAACAATATTGATCTACCTACTTTAACTTGCATACTAATTTATCATCTGATCCATGACTGTGGAATAGAAATCTTAGTAATGTCAGTATGCATGGTCTCAAAAAAATGTTTGGACTTAAATTAGCTGAAGTTCTTCCTAAGATAAAGTTTGAAAAGGATAACATCAGTGATGCTTGTTTACTTGGTAAACAAACCTGGCCCTCTTTAAAAGTTAAGGATATCATGAGCACTTCAAATACAACTACAAACTATCCATATATATTTATGTGAACCCATAAAAATTTCTATCAGTGGTGAAAAAAGATACGTATTTGTCATATTTTGTGATTTTTTACATTTTACTTGGGTAATATTTCTTGATCATAAGCACTAAACATTCACTAATTTTGATTTTTTTTGTAAATAAGTTCAAAGAGGAGTAGGTTACTTTACATCCATTGTTCGTTGAGATCATAACAGAGAATTTGTATAATGTACATTTGAAATACAAAATGGATAAACTCAATGTTTCCCTTCACCAGGATGTCCTTCACAAAATGGGATCATTTAATAAAAAATAAAACCCTTCAAAAAATTTCTAGAACTATTCTTCTGAAACAAATCCTCACTAATCATTCTGGGTAGAAGTGATAAACATAGCATGTCACATCCTGAATAAATGTTTGATAAGAGTTATTTTAGAAAGAATCCTTATGAACTCTGAAAGGAAAAGAATACAAATATTAGCTACTCCTTATTTTGGATGCAAATGATTTATTCATAATAATTGTAAGTGTAAAATCAGTAAATTTAACCCTCAAAGTGATAAAGGCATTTTCCTTGGTTACTCCCCTACCCGTCATGCATATAAAGCATTCAATAAAAGAATTCATAGTGTTAAAGAATTTGTGCATATGATATTTTTCGAATCTAACCCTTATTAAATGAGTATTATTTTTTGATTAAGAATAGATTTACACTCTAGCACTTGAGGTTTCACCTAAAATTACTAAACTAACCAAACTAGTCGACCACAATATTAAATAAGTAGACTATCATGCTTGAATCATCCAAGTAAATATGCCAAGAAATTGAGACATAATAGAAGATTAACAAATCATTTTTTTATTAGAAATCCAAATTAAAAATACAATTAAGTGCCTCACTAAAAAATAAGGCCTCAACAACACTGGTCTTATAATTTGAGCCTATGTACATTGATGAAGCACTGGAAGGTAAATCACGGATTCAAGCTATGAAACACAAACTAGAATAATTCAAAATAAATCAACTATGGACATTAGTTAAATGATCAAAAATTACTCTATGATTGGAACCAAATTGGTATACCAAATTAAGTTGAATGAAAAAGGTACGATTATAAAAAATAATGCAATATTAGTTGGTCCAGGTTACTCTCAAAATGAAGGTATTGATTATGAAAAAACCTTTCCACCTGTAGAAAGGTTAGAATATATTTGTATTCTCTTAGCTTATACTTCTTTTAAGTGCTTCAAACTATTTGAAATGGATATGAAAAAAGTCTTTTTAGATGGTTTTATCAAAAAAGAAGTTTTCATTTGAAAACTACTAAGTTTTTAAAATCCTCTTGTCCCAATTTGGTCTTAAAATCTCAAAAACACTTTACTTTAATAATAAAGAACCAAATTCTTGGTATGAATGGTTATGTACTTTTCTATTAAATAATAATTTTTAAAGAGAAAAAATGATACTACTATGTTTAGTTAAAAATTAAACTCTTGTATTCTCATTATTTAAATTTATATAGATGATATTTTTGGTAGATCTAACAAATATCTATGTGAGAATTTTTCTAATCTTATTAGAGATGAATTTGAGATAACTTTAATAGGATAACTCACCTTCATCCTAAGGTTATAGATTAAGTGTAATGACTGATTCTGTTGTTACTAAAAATATCTATGGTAAAGGCATGTGTTTCTCATTTGTCATATTTATTAGGAGTAATTAGTTAGTATGAGAGTATGTTTGATATGTATAAAGTTCATATAATACACCCAGCCCAAAGTTAAGTTGAAAGTATCCTTGCTGATTTAGTCCAAACTAAATTTAAACTACAGACAACTTCAAATGAGTATTCCTTCTAGAATATAAGGAGTTGGAGAGCTTAATACCAAATATTTTAAATATCTATGAGTCTTATTTTCAATTTAATTGACCATTCATTTATCCACTTGTTCAATAAATAGTTATGTCTATTTTATAAAAGAGTGCCTATCTAAATAAAACTGAGGCTGCTATAGTAGGATCAAGTCTCTATAGTAATTTCAACGATAGTTTGAAAGCAATTTTTGATGGTTTTCAGCCCAAAAATCTCAAATAATTCATTCCTAAGAGTGGTGATTTGCTCATAATTGGGGTGGAAATCCTTCTTTGAGGTAAGTTAAACTCCTATATAACAACATTTAATTTGTTTGTCTTCTAGAATCATTGGAATGGAGAATTTATGGTGAAATTCTTATTTTTTAGAACCAAATGTTCATGAATTTATAAGGAAACCCATGGATATATGTATTTTCAATGATAATTGATTTTAGATTGTGAAATAACTCTTCTTCATATAAAATTAAGGTGCAAAAATATAAAAGTTGATAGTTGGGGACCTAGAATTAAATAAAGGTTGAACCTTTCACTTTAAAAATCTATTAATAGTGTTGGATTGAGTTAGAAGAAACTATTTAATTGTTAATTGAACCTTGGGTAATATTTTAGACCATAAATGAGGGTAAAATTAGTGGGTTTGAATCCCCAAGGTAGTTGTTTGGAGAGTAGTTTATTAATTACTCTTATAATTATTTTTTAGTAGATGATTTAACCTTCAAAAATGTAAAGAGAAAGGAAGATCATCCATGATATAACTATTTGTTGGAGCAGCTTGGTTTCTAGGTAGGTTAAAATTTAAGCATAGTAGATTGTGGTGAGTAATCATATTCATAATATAGATTTGACTGCAAAAAATCATACTTAGGCCTACGAGCAGCGAGTTTGGAGGGATAAATATTAAATTAATATAATAATGGTTAAATTATATATTATTATGTTATGTTTGAATCCTTGATCAGTGTTTTGTATTTGTATAACTCAATGAAGGATTGTAATGTGAATTATGTGAATAAAGGTGATAAGGAGATTATTTGATCTTATAATCTAGTTATTTAGCCTAATTACCATAAAAAGGATGAACTTGATTTTGTGTGTGTTGGAATATGGGACAATATTTCTTAAAGTTAGTGATGAGAAATAATTATTGTATGAAGAGACGGTCACATAACATAAAAGCTTAACCATAATTTAGCTAAAGGTTAGTAAGTAAAAGGTATAATAGTGTGTGATTGAAACTATATTGTAAATTGAACAGAGTTGAGTGATTGGCCAATTGGGCAGATATTGAACCTAGTAATAACCTGAATAAAAGGATGCTATCTACTAGGGGAATCCCAAGTCCCTATATAAATAAGAAGGACTAGATTAGTGAAAAATTTATGATTTTTGGACTAGAGTTTAATTACTTTAGTAATTATTATTTATAAGATGATTTATCCTTTGGAAATGTGAAGGAGAAGGAAGATTCTCCTAGGTATAGCTTATTTGATGCAGCAACTTGGCACCCAGGTAGGTTATGATTTATGAGTAGGAGTTGTGGTTAGTAATCGTATCCATAGTATAGATATTCAGGGAGGAGTCATGCTTAGGCCTGTGGTCATACAATTTGGATGAATATTATATGGAATTAATGTAAGAAATGCTTAATTCCATTTTTCTATGTTATGTATGAATCCTTGATGGGCATTTTATATTTGTATGACTCCATGGTGGATTATAAATTATGTGAATATAAGTGATAAGGAGATTGCGTGATCTTATAATCTAGTTAGTTATCCTAATTACCATAAAAAGGGTGAACTTAGTTTTATATGTTTTTGAATATGGGATAATCTTACTTAAAGTTAGTGATGAGAACTTATTATGGCACTAAGAGGCGGTGACATAGCTTAAGAGACTTAAGACAAGTTAGACCAAGGGTTACAAATAAAGGGCTATAAAGGTGTATGATTGAAACTTGACTATAAATTGTATAGAATTTAATGATTGGATAATTAGGTAGGTCTTGAAACATGTAATGACTTTAATTTAAGTTTCTAGAAAATAGTGGAAGTCTTGGTATAGATGGGGAGGATTAGATTAGTGAATGCATTTATGAATGTTGGACTAAAGTTTAGATTCTTTTGTTTGAATGAACACTCATAAGATGAACACTTTAATTTAATGAATGTGGTATTTGGAAATGTTGTAATTTATAAAATCAATGAATTATATCTACTTGCGAGTTGTTGTTTTAAAGAATGATTATTGTTTACATGTAGTGATTTGCTTGAGTTGACCAAGCGTTAATCACATAGAATGAGCATATATTAAAAGCCTATTGATTATACAAGTATGATTTCTTATTCTTATTATGGTTGTTATTTTTCTAACATATATTATTACTATCAGATATATCAGTAGTTGGGCATCTTTATAGTATTGGTTGATATTATGATTCATTGGTTGCACCGAGTACTAGACTGGTATAGTACATAGATAAGAGCTCATCCCTTCTAGGTCATGGCTAATAGAAAACCATAAGACCCTTAACCCATGTGTACAAGATATTTATGAGCGTGATGGTTTCTTGATTAAATCGGATTTACCATTACTATTATTTTGGTTGTTTACATTGTTTCCATGAGTAAATTGGGTGTATGTACTTAATTGCTAAACGTGGTTTCTTTTGTAATTCTAGAATGTATGTTAATTGCCATTATTTTTTATTTATAAAGCCTTGAGTTGGTCTTTGTTGAATTGACTATTGCTTACCCTAATTGTTGTTGTTTTTCCCATGTTTGAATTAAGATATGAACTTTTTTGAGTCATGGATAATTGACTTGGATATTTTAGTTAAGTCATGGTTCTGGACTAGGTTAATGGTTGGTGGTCAGGGTCTTGACTTGGTTTAATGTCTTTATTTATTGGACTTGGCTGAATTACTAGTGTTTTTTTCAAAAGGCTAAATAGTATATATAATAGAAGTAATTGTTAAGTGTTCATAGTTATACTTGTTACAAGGTTATGGTTGTTATGCTCTGATATCAGAACAAATTGACTTATAATTACTATAGAAATTAAATAAGAATTATGTTGGATTACTTTTAATATGAAGGGTGATGAATGATTAGTGAGATCAAGTGTGAAAGGTATAAGAGGATATCTGTGGTATATATCAACAACCAGGAATAAATTAGATATAAATAAGTCAATAGGAATATGAGTAGAGTACTCTTAGTAATATATGTATATCATATTGATGAGGATTAAATTATTATATAAGTTATCATGCTTCTTTTTTGTGATTTCTTTATGGTGTTTACATGATCTAACCTTGGTCGGGCGATGATATCTACTAGTACATATTGTTTCTATTGATACCACCCTAACTATACCCTTTTTAGGGTATAGTATGGTTGCAAAATGAGTTGATGTTTCTTAGGTGAGATGGATAATAATCTTCATCATATTTTATTCCTCTCATTCTATAGTGGAAGCAATGTCTTGTTTTTATATTCTATTTGATTAGAACACGCTTATACCTAGTAGACTAGGTTCCTAGGGAGATTTTCATTTTTATTTACACCTTTGTAAGCCTATTGTAATAAATAAAAGGATTATTATATTACTTGATGACTTTTGCATAAATTATAAAAGGATGGTAAGTGGTTATCCTATCTAGGTGGATTAGAGTAGGTGCACTTATGATTTGGTAATTTTCATCACTACAAGTTGGTATCAAAGCCTAAGTTATTAATCTCCTTGTACAAGAGTAAATGTCAAGTAGAGTCCTGTGGATTAGTGTGTTGACATCCACATCTAATCTTTCGAAAGCTACTAGGCATTCTAGGAAATTATTGCACTTTGTTGTTTCTATTATTGTAGTTTATATAGTTTCTGGTATCGATTGAATCCAATTGGTATCTCTATAATAATTGCTGGAAACTACTTGATTTAAATTTGTATCTTGAGGGTTCATGATTGGATCCTAGATTTTTCCAACTAGCATATAATTTATAAGATCTTAACTTTATGATGGCCATATTTCATATGATAAAATTCATTGGTTGTAACTTATTGGTGTAATATAAGATGTGATTCTGATTTTAAGTTGTTTGGTTGAATTTGAACCGTTTTATGTAAGAATAGCCAGTTGTTGTGCATTTTATGGTGTGTGATGGAATTTAGTAGGTCTATTACTTGTCTTGGTGGTAGTATCAAGAAGTTTTATTTTGGTGTTTAAGTTTAACAAAGTTTATGATTTTATTTCTTGTGGTTGATTTACTTATGTAAATTCAGGAAATTATGAAAAAAGGTAACTTGGTTATATATTAATAGTTAAAGGAATTCTTGTTATATGATTGTAGCACCCTGGATTTTGGTCCCTGAAAAAGTTCTTGTTCTTAGAGCTTACTATCCTCACTACGACTCACCATGCGAGTCTAGGGTGTCATTCCGAGTCTTAGGGACACAAACATAGTTTGGCCAGTATGTTGTCCTCATGTTTCTATCTTGAATATGACTTAGGCCTAATGAGTAGTAGGGTCTCGTAATGAGTCATAGGGTATGAATCAAAAGGAAACCAATTTACTAACCTAGAGTTCTTTTACGAGTCGTAAGAACTGTATATGAGTCATATGGTGTAACTTTTAACTAGACCATTGCGGGAAGACCCTAGACACTCTCCAGACTACAATTCGACTAAATGAACTATAGGGTGACCCTACTAGTCGTGAGGTCACCTATAGTGAGAGGGCGTCGATTCTAGTCTCTTAATCAAGGGCATCCTAATAATTTTCCTTCGACCTAGTTAGCCCCCGCAAATTAAAACCATCTTAGTGCCATCATTAGCATACTATTCACAATAAAAACACTCTTTTAAACTCTCTAAATTCTCTCAAGAAATATACTAAGGGTTTCCAAGAAGTTGATCAATTAGAACTCTCAAGGGAAAATTCTCTCTATAACTCTTGATATTTCAGGTATGTTACTCTTCCCTAACTCTTATTTTATGAAAAATATGTGTTTTACGTGGTTTAATTGTATGGTTTGGAATGTGGTTTTGGTATTCTTGAGGGTTTTGGAAGGATAGATCCTTGAATTGTTTTCTCTTTGATTTTATGAATTGTTCATGCTTTGAAATTTATGTTGTAAACTAATGGGGTGCATGGGTGTGTGAATTTTAATGGGGGTCATGGTATTTCCCTAAATTAACATTTTCAACTTTGAACTGGTTATGAATAATTGACTTCCCTTAACCCACTTGTGTAAATAGTTTTGAATCATGGAATTGTCACTTGGTTTCACTTACTCACCTATATTATTGTATTGCATAAATAGTTAAATAATAAACATAGATTTTGCTATATTTTGATTTAATTAACAAAAGGGGTCAAGGCATTCTTCCAATTTGTATGGATTAGATAAAGGTGGTCGAGGCATTCCTCCAATTTGTATGGATAAGCTAAAGGGGGTCAAAGCATTCCCCTAAGTTAATGTTATTGTTATGGCATAGAGATAAGCTTGCAAGTGTAAGGTTATGTCATTGACCATGATGTGCCTTAACAATTGGTTCGTTATTTAACAAATGGGATATGTGAAACTTGCTTTAAATTAGGCTAAATAGGGGTTATGTAGCAAAGACCTGAAGGTGTGGGTCTCAGATGACTTATACTAGAAACTCATGTTTGCCGACGTGAGGTTTGATCTTGATGACATGTGTGCATGGTTTACACTATTGATATATTTGTATCTTGGATTGATGTGGGATCGGGGAATTCCCTGCTCTTCCTTTATACCTCTAGTTCATGCGGCTAACACGCACTGGGGCCTATTAGTAGGGGAGCCGAACCCATATATCCCGTGGGAGCCTATTTATGATGGTTAAGCTACATAGTCCAGGATAAAGTTTTAATTCATGCTAAACCTTGTTCCCTATCCCGACATATTATTTATGTATTTATATGATGATGTTCACTTGTTTTGTAATTGTATTTGACTTGGCATTATTTTATCCCCTAAACCCGAGTTACATACTAGTGTTGATCCCACTAATAATCTCTAAATATTGAATTCCTATGTGACGTAGGCACTAGAGACACTTCTACTTTTTCTGTATAGTGTTAGGAGGATTGGGCCGGTTCGTCGGTTTATTGTGGTGATGTGGTAAGCTTTCATACTTTGGAAGACATAGTCAGTTCATTGTTTTCCCTCACTAGATTAGAATTGAAGACTTCACATTAACAGTTTAATATCATTTTCATTGTAAGAGTCGAGGGTATGTACTGATATAGATTGGTTTTTAGTTTTGTTAAAGGCTTTGTAGATATTACTGTGGACATAGGTATTGGTATTGATGTTGATTATCAACATCAGTTAGTGGATATTAACTTGTCTTAGATTCTTTTGAGTTTTTATATCCTATCTTGTTATATGTTTGGATTTCAGCCACTGCTAGGTGTATTACATTTTATTTTATTTGGAAATAAGGGTGGTCTTCGATCCTCAGTGTACTTGAGATAATCATCACAGACAAACCCTAGTTTGGGTTGTGAAAAAGTTGGTATTAGAGACTAGGTTTTGATGTCACTTAGTTTTTATAAAGCCGTGTCAAGTAGAGTCTCTTTTATAAATGTGTAGTGCTCTACACTTTTAAGAGAGAGGCTAGGAGGCATTTAGGAATTTTTCCCTTTCTCGTGATCTACTATCAGGCTGTAGAGTCTGGGGTGTTTACATCTTCTTAAAATCCCATTTGTTCGCTTTTCAAGTCATGCCTCTAAGAAGATTTGGTTCATGTGGAAACAGTTTTGTCCCTTTTGAGGATAATGTCAGCGGAGCTTGTCCTACTCAAGGAGTTCAAACTCGGTCTTGGGTCACTACTTCTGATTGCACTAGTAGAGTTCCACCGAGCCCTATTGATTCTTCTTTCACTAGTGGCATCCCTACTCAGTCTGCCTCAGGACATATTACTAATGTTGAGTTCTGCCATTTTATTCATCAATTGACCTAGTTGGTGACATCTCCATCATGTTAGTCAGGTCCTGCTGTGATTGTTAGTTCTTCTGAGGGCCCCAGGGTTGGCCAATTTAAGAGGCTAAACCCTCTGATCTTTACTGGTTCCAAGGATAAGGAATATCCTTAAGGATTCATAGATGAGATAGAGAAAATTTTATATGTAATGCATGCTTCTGATTTTGAGGGTATGGAATTTATTACATACTAGCTGAAGGATGTGGCACATCAGTGGTATAAAAAGTGCGACCCGTCTGGGGGAAATGATGCAAAATTTGCTTTGTAGGAGGATTTCTATGGTGCTTTTCTTGATTACTTCTTTCCTTAGGAGTTGAGGGAGACAAAGGTTGAGGATTTTATGAATCTGAAGCAAGGAAAGATATCAGTGAAAGAGTATGCCCTGAAGTTTCATCAGCTGTCCCATTCTACTCCTGTACATGTAATGAGCATGAGAGTTAAGATGAGGAAGTTTTCTTTGGGCTTGTCTCAAAACTTGGTAATGGAGTGTAAGGCTGCCTTGCTGAATAGTGACATGGATATCTCTAGACTTGTGGTGTATATGCAGGCGATAGAAGATGAAAAGAAGAAACAAGTCAAATTAGGGAATAGACAAAGTATAAGATCTTGATATTTTGAGCATGGTGGTGGCTAGCAGAATAATGGTAGAGATGGTAGGCAGTTGTCTAAGAAGAAATAGGGGAATTCTAGCTTTTATTCTACAGCTAGTGCTCCATATCCTAAAAAGTTTGGTGATCGTCGTTTCTAGAGCATTAGTGAATTTAAGGGACAAGGTGCCCAATCTATGGATAGTGGGGCCCGATTAGCTCTGTCCTATCCTTCTTACAAATTTTATGGATAGTTGTACCGTGACTTTTCTAATAACGAAAGAAATAGTTATTTTAGATGCGGTCAACCTAGCAATATTCAAGTGAACTATTATTCAGGAGATATTGCTACTAGGGCTAATAAGCTTTTGGTTGCTTTTCCTTTTGCTCCTACATCAAAGGGTGCTACATCTGGCTTCGGTACTGGTCAAAATCATTGATATGCTCTTTCCATTCATAGGGATTCTAAGTGAAACATCTAAGATTTTGGTCCTTAGTAATTTTCTTGGGTTTTTGGCATCTAGACATCATATAAGTTAGGGTACTAGTCGTATGATATGTTACGGGTAATATAGTCCAGTTGTATATTTTCTAGTATTGGGTGGTTTTGGGTGGTTGAGTTTTTTAAATAGGTACGAATTGTATGACTGGGTACGAGTGCGACTTATGAGTTATAGGCTGGTTAGTTTAGGGGTTAAGATTCTACTTAGGGTACAAGTGGTGGGAACCACTTGTACCATAGGTTATGAATGGGGGGCCGTACCCTTCTGTAGAAAATTAATACAGTTTAAGTTGGGGGTATTTTGGACAATTCCCCTTATAACTCCTTAGGTTCCCAGGACTTAAAACATCTTTTTGGGGATTCATTAACCTATTTTCAATCAGTCAAACACTCTAATCTCACTCAAATATATCTCAAGGCTCTTCGGTTTAGCAAAAGCTAATGTTTCCTTCAAGGTGGTCAATTGAAGCTCATAGGGGCGATATTTTCTTATTCTTGTTCTTCTTCTTCTTAATCTAAAGCGTGTTACTCCTCCTTCGTTGATAGTTTGAACTAAAGGCATGTTTTATGAATTGTTTTCATGGCATGAATGGTGTACAGTTTTGGGTTTACCAATATATATCAGGGGTTTTGGTTATAAATGCTTGTTTATTGTTTTCCCATATTTTAATTATGGATTTACATGTTTTAATTGTGGTATGTACATTTGGTTGCATGGGAATGGTTAATTGGTACTTGGTTTTGGCTTTGGAAACTCTAGCCCCTAATTTGTTCAATAAAATGCCTATGAGAATGCTTGTACTAAATTGTTGGACTTTCATTGAACCCTAAATGGTATAAATGGTTTAGAATGGTCAAATAGTAAGGTCTTAGTGGTCATGGTTGGTATAATTAAAATCCCTGTGGAGTACAAAGGAATCCCCCTAGCAAACATAATAATTATCACTAGTGGGTTACATGGGATACCCCTAAGTCAACTTAATAATGTAATCTATGGGTACATGGAAATCTCTTCTTTTCAAAAAGGTTCGCTAAGGACATTGCTTGTAAGATATAGTTGGTATGACGATACCACTACTTATAGTGGTTAATAAAAAATGGAATAATGGTCTTGGTTATATGGTAATGGTTTTAATTATGCACTAATGGCGGGGTGTGATAGATAATTGTGAAGGTGTAAGTCCAAAGGACGGATACTGGAAACTTACGTTTGCCGACATGAGGATTGGTCATGATAACCAGATGGGGTACATGGGAATCCCCCAGATAACAATTATATATATTTATCATTAAGAGTGAAGGGTACTTGGGAATCCCCTACTCCTATGGTACATCCGGTTCATGCATCTACACACATGGGTGCCCATTTGCGGGTTACACTGGACCATATAGCCCATGTATGATTCTAGGATGGTTATACTATAATACCCAGGTTAATGATTTTAAATGCATGCTAAACCCGATTCCCTTTTTCCAACATGGTTATATATATATATATATTTGTATATATCTATATATACATATATGTATGGTTGTGAATGCATATGGTTGGTTTACTTGGTTTTAAAAGTTTTTATTATTTTATCTGGATCCTCAGTACTTGTTAGCATCCACCCTCTAACCTGTCTTCGGGCGGCTGTATCCCTTTGCGATGCAGGAACTGACCATTGTACTCCTACTTAGTGATCGAATTTAGGATCAACTATTGCATTGAAGTGGTAAGCTTTTGTATTTTTAAGGATCCATTTTATAGCATGGATGTCCTTACATACTTTGGTTATGTCAGGGATATTGGTTTTGGCTATTGTTGGGGGTATGTCCCAACCAAATATTGTCTTTCTTTTGGATAAAGGCTTTGTTGAAATACTATGGGTTGGAATGGATTGTGTCGGTATTGGTGTCAGTCTTATTATTGTCATTGGTAATGTGGTTGATACCATTTTACTGAATTTGATCCTTGAAAGGAAGACAACATTGTTGAACAAGGACATGGATATTTGTAGGATGGTCATTCATATGCAACATATGGAGGAGGAAAAGAGAAAGCAGGTCGAGATTGGTGAAAGGTACGGTAAGAAGTTAAGGTTTTTGTACCAAGGTGTTGGCCAACAGCAAAGTGTTTGGGATGGTGGTAAGTGGCCAAAAAAGAAGTGGAGGAGTTCTGGTTCTTTCTTCACAGCTAGTGCGTCCTACCCAAAGTAGTTTAGTGATAGGCGTCAGCAGGGTGGCGAGAACTTTAGGGCATAGGGTGCCTGTAATGCCCTAAATCTGGTACCTAGAACATTACACGGTGCTCATGACCCCAAAGGACCACAAGCTAACCCATCACTAATAGCTGTAACTGAGCACTAAATAATATATTATAAATATGCAGAATATAAGTTGTAAGGCCATAAGGTTCAAAACTGAACTAATACTAAATATAGAACAATGTCTAAAATAGGGTATAAAAAAACCCAAAAAATTGAAATAAACTGTCTGAAAACATGTTGTAGTTTGAAAGCCTCTAAACTGTCTAAAAACTGTTGAGTAGATGGGACATGTCCCTAACTAACTCCGATTATTGAAATAACTAAGTCCTGAAATAATGAAATAACATATCATCACATCCTCAAAGGATGAGGACTACCCACTAACTGACTATTGATATCTAGAATATACTTATACTCTGGAGCTCGTGTTTCTAAACCTATGGTATAAGACACCATATCAAAAATGCGTTAGTACTTTGAATGTACTGGTATGCAACTAAGGTAGGCTGAATACAAAAGGGTTCATATGCATGGACAACTCTAACTGACTAAATGATATGATTGTGAGAATACAGGCATAAATATGTAACTGAAATTGAGATCTTGATAGGATTGAATACTACGTTCTGACAACCGAGTCTACTGATAACATGGATTTACAAACATCTGAGTTTACTTAAGATAGGATACTGAATACTGAGGGAATGATACTACATTACAGATACATGAATAACTATTTTTCGATAGTGTAGATTATGAAGAACTGGTCTGGTTGACAGTATTTGATAGTCCTAAAGCTGAATACTGATAACATGAGTTTCGTATAGCTAGTATACTAATATTGAGCGACTGCATCTGATAGTCTAGGTTCTAATGAAACTAGCTGAGTTCCGTACTGTACGGAGTGACTGTATCTGACAGTCCTGAAATCTGAAGAACTATTTGAGTTTTATTATTGAGGCTAAAATTAATACTGAAACAGAGACGGTAGGAGGTAATTATCTCACCAGCATACCCTAGAACTGAATTGGTGGGGTCTAACCTATAACCCTAGCTAGAAGGGTATTAATATTGTGCCATGGGTAAAGACAAGTTGTGAGGTAACCCTCTTTAATAGGAAGCTCTTCCATCAACCCTCCTGTAGGGATAACCCCAAACGAGATGTATTAGTATCCCTACGCATTGGGACACATCTCAACCTACGCTACCTATGTAGTTCTGGAATGCAAGAATTTCTTCTAAGGATCAAACCCTCCACTGAATAAAAGGTGAGTCCCCCTCCTTGGGTTCACTCGGTGCTGAATTCTACTCCCAACTGAATAGACACTAAACTGATTAACTGAACTGATAGTATTGGTATTGTTTAGTGGAGCTAAACCGAGTTCTATAAGTTCCATTGACTGACTAAATGATACTGAGACATGATGGCTGACTAAGATCACTGAGATTTTTGAGATTATTGGACTGACACTAAGTTTACTGAATTTTACTGAGTTATATGACTGACTGAATTCTACTGATCATGGATTGACTGATATTATCATGAAAAAATGACAAGGCTCTAGGTACACAACTAAATTGTTGGTTACAAGTACCCCCAGGACTTGATAGAATGAAACTTACAAGTCATGAAACTTTTGATCACATGACCCATATCAACAATTCATAATTTAATAGTTGGGGATTTCCTGAAGCACATGATCATCATAATGTTGTGCATGGATAGTAATGCATAAAATCATGGCATAATTTCGTGGTTCTAATCTTATGAACATCTCATCAATCAATCACAATGAATAGGTTTGCATTGGAATCATCTTAATCATGTAGCTATAGCATAACTTAAGAGGCATGAGATGATCCTGACACATGGAATCTAAGTACTTGATCATCATTCATTCATTGGGGAATATTATCAAACACCTTGCTTGTACACTTAGGGTATAGTTATGATCATCAATTTAATACACCATGGTTCCACAATTTAACTCAATTGCATGAATTTCAACCCTATACTAACATAGTTTCATGACAGCATGAGAAAGATGCAATCTTGGCAGTCATACAACAATAACAACATGAACATAATCAATTCAAAATAAGAACATCATGATATATAGTTTAAAATAGGGTTCTTGAGCTTCATGGATGAAAGGAGCCCATGAATCAACACTGCGCATACCTTATTTTTTGATTCTATGAAGATTGATGGAGAGATTCTTGAATTTGAGTCTTGAATATGAATCCCTAATTGAAAACCCTAGCTTGTTCTTGAGAGAAACTTAAGACAAACCCTATATTTTTGATAAAATATGGCTAAATAATGTGTTATTGGGTTTATATAGATTATTTACCTTTTTAAACCTTGGATGCATATTTTATTTCTGATAAAATTTCCTGATTTGGCAGGCTGGCGCGACGTGGCGCTATCACTCCGTGTCACTAAAAATTACAAGCTGGGAACTGGGATGATGGCGCGATGCGGTGAAATCACATTGCCACTTTGTTTTCAACCTACAAGTTTTGTATGACGTGCCACTATCACGGAGCAATACTAGAAATTGACAATTGCTATTTAAGCTGGCTCCGCATCATGCTGATGGCTCAAGTGATACACTGTCTCACTAAAAAGGCTCTAACTCTTCACCCGAGTGTCAATTTGGGAAAATTTGGTATCAATGGAAAGCTTATTGAAGTTCACACATGAAAAAAACTGAAAATATTTAAAATACCACATGTATAAAAGTGGATTCATCTTTGAAACAAGTCTTTAACATTTCTTGGATGATTTTATGCTAGGTAAAAGTACGAGGTATTACAATAACTCCTCCTTGGGAACATTTATCCTCGAATAAGACTAATTTAGATGGGAGAAATAATAATCAAAAGTACATATTGAATATGAATAGCTGAAACATGACTACCTGACTAACATTACTGAGATTCATACTGATCATGAATATTTGATGGATGATTTTATGACTGAGCTGATACATGAATGCATGACTAAGACTATTGATAAGCTGATCATGCATATCTGATGCGTGAATACAGGACTGAACTGACTCATAACCATGCGATTAAACATGTAAGGGTAAAGATACCAGGTTTGAAATAAAAAATGAGCATGGAACTGAATACCACATTTGTAACTGAAATCTAAACATAAAACTGGATAAGTTTAAGAAAATCTATTGCCTTGGGCTGAGTCTGAGTTTAACAACTTAATATGCATGAGCAAAAACATGAAAACATAATTGGGTAGCGTGAATTGAACTGAGCCATTGAGTACATAGCTTACAGTTGATATTGGAGCTAGAGGGTCAACGTATGAGTAACCCCTACTCGTAAACTAGATTCCTTACACGAAAAAAGAATGGGATGTTTTTTTCATGAAAGTGTGGGGGTTCATAATGTATCTCCTCCTTCGGGACACTATGTCCCACAAAAAATACTGACTTGGCTGAGTCACTGTGGAAATGGAAGCGATGCACAAGGCATCTACGAGCTGCATCTTAACTAAATATCTGGGATCTAAAACTAAAGCATGATACATGGACCAAGTTGAACACACAACTACCTAGTTGGTCCATCTTATAATGTCACATTCATGAGATTCCGAATAGTGCAATTAGATGGAAAGATAGGGAAACCATACCATCTGAACTTGTCCATTCTGACTGCTAAACTGAAATACTGGCTTTGCAGACTAACTCATGCTGAAAACTTATACATGATTAGAGAATTTCTCTGCCACTCTTTCTATAGAGTGCTAATGATTGTACGGAGAATGTGAATCTTGGCCTGGACTGAGTAGGACATCTGATTGGGTGATCGCTACATGGCTGGGGTTCTTGTATTAGGAGGCAAGGCCTATGAAACATCATCTAAGATAAAGTTACCAAACCTTATGCACTGCAACTGAGACTATTGAAAAGGTTTACTTGGTGTTGATCATAAATGCATAAATATACTAACTGATCGGATTAACTGAATAACTTATAGATGAATGCTGACATACAAGACTGAACTATACTTAGTCTGAACAACTAGCCTAAGGCTATAGACTATTATGCATAGGAGGTAAGGACTGATTGAGTGAAATAAGTTTACTAGGCATGGATTTATTAAAATGATGTTACTTGAAATTGTGAAACAAAGTATATGACATGATTTAGAAATATTTTGTAATTGAGGTACTGAAATACTAATGACTAAGTAAGTAATAGATATATGCTATGGTCGAGTAATCCTAAAAACGAACTGGGTTTCTGATCTGGCTGAACTAGGACTAGGACTAAATACTGGTTTCTGGTAACTAATGTTTAGACTGATATTGAAGTGCTTAATTCTAAGACTGAACACTGATTACTGAGTACTAAACACTAAAACTATAACTGTGATAGCAATTGAATTCTGATAGTTACACGATGGCGAATGACATAAGTTAGGGATCCGAATGCACACTCACACTCTGTACTTTCCTTACTTCTAAATAAAACCTCTTGATAGCCATTTGCTTGTACACTAACATGATATTCAAGTCTATCTTCACCACTATACCCTCGTGTAAAATAAGCATGCAATAATCTTGTCTTAACATGAAATATCCACTCCCTCCTTCTAAGAAATTGCTATCCACTACACTATTTTCACATAGAGAGCTCACTAAAGGGTTTAATAAGGAGGACATGAATCATGAATAGACACTAACTGAACTTGACTGAAGCTTGAAAAATAGAATATAAATATCATGGACTCACTAGTAGGTCCAAATTGAGGATATACATAACATAGTATGAATTTAACTGATCACTAGAGGTGTAGCATAAGCCATGAAAGCTGAGTATACAATAAAGCATGATATGTGTGCATGATTCATGAGCTGTATAACCTAAGTTTGGGTTTTTCTACATTCGTGGGACATGATTTGTATAATTTAATAGAATAGAACTGAATTCCTTATGCTAGGTGCTAGAATCGTACATGATTCTATGGAAAATGTGTGAATATAAGTTGTGTTCATAAAAATGAGATGTGAAGCATGCGTAGGAATCATCCTGAATGAAGTACCAAACTTTACACTGAGATAAGGATGGGTCAAGAATCATCTTTCATTACTGCTTTTCTATATATACTGGCACTACTACTGGAATCTAAGAGTCTAAATTGGTCACTTGATCTATCATCTTCCCCTTAGCTTTAAGCCATCATCATATGTCTGCCAACACTTTACTAAAATCTGAACTGAACTACAATCATCATCATATACTTACACTCTGTTTGACATATACTTGCCTTACTAAGCACATCATCTAATTTTGTTTCTTCATATACTACTAAATTGCATATCCTAATTCATATTCATACCTTTATACTTAATTTTAGATCAATAATCTTAAATTATTGCTTATACTATTAAAGCCTACTGGTCTACCTTAGTACAACTATCCCCATGAATACATAATCTGCTCAATTTGGATAATGCTATCCCAAATCTACTATTTCTAAACTCCTGGGTTCATGCCTCTAACTCTAGGTCATATACTATCATAGGATTTTGAGAAGAGATCTGATGACATATGAGTTCTCATGATCATGAATGAGATCTGTACAACTTTGGAACATAACGAAACTGATGGGATACTTTTGAGCCTATGAGCAATCCCATATCTATCTGTATAGACTGTCGGAGAAAGCCCAATCTCTAGGATTTTGAGCTTCACCATATCTGTTACTTTAAAGTAAGGTGAAATTGACATAAGTGAAACATGAAGAGAACCTAAATGAGTTTCTTAGAGAACCTTTCTATAGGATGATCTGAGACATAAAAGAAGGGAAATTATTTCTAAAATATCTCATAGCCTCCTGCACATAAGTATGGTGCACAACACACCCATGTATAAGACTCTACTAGATGCGTCTTTTCCAACTTCCTAGGATACTATTGAACCTTAGTCTCTGATACCAAGTTTGTAACACCCCAAATCTAGTACCTAGAACATTACACGGTGCTCATGATCCTAAAAAACCACAAGCTAACCAATGATTGATATCTGTAATTGAGCATTAAATAATATGTTGTACATATGCGGAATATAAGATGTAAGGCCATAAGGTTCAAAACTAAACTAATACTGAATATAGAATAATGTTTAAAATAGGGTATAAAAATACCCAAAAAACATAAATAAATTGTCTGCAAACATGTTGTAGTTTGAAAGCCTCTAAACTATCTAAAAAATGTAGAGTTGATGAGGCATATCCCTAACTAACTCTGACTACTGAAATAACTATGTACTAAAATAATAAAATAACGAATCTTATCATCCTCAAAGGATAAGGACTACCAGTTGGCTGACTGCTAAAATCTGAATCTACTGATGCTCTGGAGCTCGTGTCTCTGAACCTATTCTATAAGACACCATAGCACAAATACGTCAGTACTTTGAATATATTAGTATGCAAGTGAGTTAGGCTAAATGCAAAAGGGTTCTATGTATGGACAACACTAACTGACTGAATGATATGAACATGAGAATACATGCATAAATACATAATTGTAACTGAGATCATGATAGGACTGAAAACTAAGTTCTAACTACCGAGTCTACTGATAACATGGATTTACCGACATCTGAGTTTACTGATGCTGGGATAATGAATACTGAGGGAATGATACTACATTATGGATACATAAATAACTATTTTTCGGTAGTTTTGATTATGAAAAACTAGTCTAGTTGACTGTATCTAAGTGTCCTGAAGCTGAATACTCATAACATGAGTTTCGTATAACTAGTATAATGATTCTAGAAACTGCATCTGATAGTCTAAGTTCTGATAGAACTAGCTGAGTTCCATACTGTACTAAGTGACTATATTTGACAGTCCTGGAATCTGAAGAACTATCTGAGTTCTATTATTCAGACTGAGACTAAGACTAAAATAGAGATGGTAGGAGGTAGTCATCTAACTGACATGCTCGAGAACTAAATTGGTGGGGTCCAATCTATAACCCCACATAGAAGGGTGTTAATATTTTACCATAGGTAAAGACCAGCTGCGAGGTAACCCTCTCTGATAGGAAGCTCTTCCATCCACCCTTTTATAGGGATAACCCTAAACGAGATGTATTAGTAGCCCTATGCATAGGGGTATATGTCAAACTACACTGGCTATGTAGTTTTGGAATGCAACGATTGCTTTTAAGGATCACACCCTCCACTGAATAACAGGTGAGTCCCCATTGTTGGGTTCACTCAGTACTGAATCCTACTCCCAACTGAATAGACATTAAACTATTTAACTGAACTAAACTGATACTATTGGTATTATTTAGCAAAGCTAAACTGAGTTCACTGAGTTCCATTGACTGACGGAATACTACTGAGACATGATGGCAGACTGAGATCACTAAAATTTTTTAGATTACTTAAATTATTGAATGGACTGGACTGATACTGAGTTTACTATTTTTCTTGAGTCACATGACTGATTGAATTCTACTGATCATGGCTTGAATGAGATTATCGTGAAAACATGACATGAATCTAGGCACCCAACTGAATTCTTGGGTATAAGTACCTCCAGGACTCGATTGAATTAAACTGACAAGGCTTGACACTTTTGATCACATAACCCATATCAACAATTCATAATTTAACAATTGCGGATTTCATGAAGCACATGATCATCATAATGTTGTACGTAGATAGTAATGCGTATAAACATGGCATAATTTTGTGCTTCTAATCTTATGAACATCTCATCAAGCAATCACAATGGATAGGTTTGAATGGGAATCATCTTAATCAAGTAGGTATAGCATAACTTAAGAGGCATGAAATGATCTGGAAACATGAAAACTAAGCACTTGATCATCATTCATTCGTTGGGGCATATTATCAAACACCTTGGATGCACACTTAGGGCATAGGTATGATCATTATTTAATACCACATGGTTCTATAATTTATCTCAATTGTATGAATTTCAACCCTATACTAACATAGTTTCATGAAAACATGATAAGGATGCAATCTAGGCAGTCATACAACAATAACAACATGAACATAATCAATTCAAAATAAGAACATCATGATATATAGTTTAAAATAAGGTTCTTAAGCTTCATGGATGAAAGGAGCCTATGAATCAACACTGTGCATACCTTAGTTTTTGATTCTACAAATATTGATAGAGAGATTCTTGAATTTGAGTCTTGAATATGAATCCCCAATTAAAAACCCTATCTTGTTCTTGAGAGAAACTTAAGAGAAACCCTATATTTTGGATAAAATATAGATGAATCACGTGTTATTGGGCTTATATAAGGTTGAAAAATTGACCCTTTTAATCCTTGGATTCATATTTTATTTTTGAGAAAATTTTTTGATTTGGTAGGCTGGTGCGACGTTGCACTATTGCGCCGTGTCACTGGACACTGCCAATTGGGAACTGGGCTGATGGTGCGACGTGGTGAAATCACGTTGCCACTTTGTTCGTGACCTGAAAGTTTTGCACGCCATACCACTATCATGGAGCAACACTAAAAATTGACAATTACCATTTAAGCTAGCTCCGCGATGCGCTGATGGCTCAAGTGATACTCTGGCTCACTAAAAAGGCTCTAACTCTTCACTTGGGTGTTGGATTTATGCGAATTTGGTATCGATGGAAAGCTTGTTGAATTTCCCACATGAAAAAAATGTTAAAATCTTTAAAATACCATATGTATAAAAGTAGATTCATCTTTGAAACAAGTCTTTAATATTTCTCAGATGATTTTAAGCTAGGTAGAAGTACGGGGTATTACAGTGCCCGATCTAAGGCTACTGGTGCTCAGTCGGCCTTATAATGTCCTCTTTTAACGTTCTATGGTTGGTTATGCTAGGGATTCTATGATAAGGAGAGGGACTTGTGCTTCAAATATGGTCAGATAGGCCACATGCTTAGAAATTTTCTGGTTACTAAGATTTCTTCGGGAGAAAATAAGTTTCCGATGGACTCTTCATCTGCTCTTTCACCAAAGGGTGTTGCTTCTAAATTTATTTCTATTTTTGGTACAGGCACATGCCAAAATTGGCTACATGCTCTTTCTATCCGACAGGAGTCTGAGGCATCGGCTGATGTTGTGAACTGTATGTTACGACTCTTCTCTCAAGATTTTATTGTTTACATGATCCGGCATCCAATCTCACTTTTGTTACCCGATTTATGGCTTTGTATTTTGGTTTTGATCTTGAGGTTATTTTGGATCCTTTTTTTGGTTCAACCCCAGTAGGTGACATTATGGTTTCTAAAGAGTCTATAGAGGGGTATGGTATCTGTTGGTAGTATGGAGTCTTTGGTGGAATTTCATGAATTAGATATGGTGGATTTCAATATTATTCTGGGTTTGGACTGGTTACTCGGGCTTTGCGTCCTTAGATTGTCGGACCAATAGGGTTGTCTTTAGGTTCCCTGGTGATCCAGTTATTTAATGGGAGTGTGGTTCTGTAGCTCCTAAAGGGAAGTTTATATCATATCTTAGAGCTCAGACGTTGATCTCTAAAGTTTGTCTTTATCATTTGGTCTGGGTTAAAGATTCTAATTTAGAAGGTCCTTTTTTGCATTCCGTTTCGGTGGTAATTTTCCTGAGGTGTTTCTAGATGATCTTCCTAGTGTTCCTCTTGATAGGGATCTTGAGTTTGTGATGGATTGGTTGTAGACACTCATCTAATATCTATTCCACCTTATAGAATGGGTCCAATTGATTTGAGGGAACTCAAGAAGCAACTTAAGGATCTCTTGGATAAGGTTTTCATCTACCCTGTGTATCCCCGTGTGGTGCACGGTGTTGATCATGAGAAAGAAGGATATTTCCCTTCAAATATTCACTGACTATCGATAGTTTAATAAGGTGACAATTAAGAACAAGTATCCTCTTCCAAGGATAGATGACTTGTTTGATCAATTGTAAGGTGCCAAATACTTTTCTAAGATAGATATTTGGTCTGGGTATCATCAGCTTAATGTTAAGGAGGTGATATAGATATACCTAAGATGAAATTTCATACTCGGTATGGGAACTTTTTGTTCTTACTTATGTCATTTGATTTGACCAATGCCCTGGTGCATCATGGATCTGATGAATAGGGTCTTTCATTAGTTCTTGGATCTTTTTGTTATTTTGTTCATTGATGACATCCTGGTATATTCTAAAAATGAGATGGATTATGCTAATCACCTCCGTGTTGTATTGCAAACCTTGAAAGAGCAACAGTTGTATGCTGAAATTCTCTAAATGTGAAATCTAGTTAAACTTTGTTACTTTTTTATGTCATATTATTTCTAGTAAGGGGATTATGGTGGATCCACAAAAGGTGGTAGTAGTTAAGAGGTATGATGAGTGGTAAATTTACCACTCATTTGTACTCAACATTCGCTCACATCACCATTATTTAAATGAATAAATGAGACGTATGTATGAATAAATGCACTAATATCCACATTTAGCAGGCATACATGTTATGGGATGAAAAGATGTGGAGTTTAACTAAAAAGGATTAAAAGAGAGAAAAAAAGTGTAGTTGGAAGACCTAGAGCAGAGCAAGCCTTAGTTACCGTGATCATAGTCTTAGGATAGCGATCGCGGTTAGTCAAACCAAGTCAAAGTACCGTGATCACAAGATTCTAACCACGGTCACGAATGAGTTACCGCGATTGCAACTTAGCAAGAATACAGCCCATGGGTAGAGATGTAAATGAACACAACTGATTCCCAAATTTCCTTTAGAAGCTCAACCCTATCTCTTGTAAAGGGGGATTTGACTTTTGTGGAATTTTTCCCCCATCTAGTTTCCAACTTTAAAGAAACAACAGTTGTACTAATTCTTGGGTGAAGAATACATTATAGTAGCTTTCAACTTGAGGATGGGCAATTTCCATTGAAGATTTGTTGAATCCTAAACTTGCAATTTGCATTCTCTTTATCTTTCAATAAATCAAATTGATGGATATTTTTGGGTATATCTTGGTTATTAATCTTATGTGTAGCTAGTTTTTCCTCTTTTGATTATGTTAAAATAGGGAGTGATTGTGTGTGTGTTGTGATTTATTTTTC
Source organism: Capsicum annuum (assembly GCF_002878395.1). Classification (NCBI taxonomy): domain Eukaryota; kingdom Viridiplantae; phylum Streptophyta; class Magnoliopsida; order Solanales; family Solanaceae; genus Capsicum; species Capsicum annuum. The sequence continues at coordinate 94,736,575 of NC_061115.1, forward strand.
ATTTCCTATTTTGTTGATGAAGGGTTCTACTATTTCTTAATTAAATTGGTTGGGATTTTTAGGTGAAAGCCCCAAATAAATACCCATATGGGTTTGTAGGTGAAAATTCAAAACTCTTGAAAGCTCAAACCATCCTTAAAAGAGGGGTTTGGGTGAAATTTTGGACCCTACATCATTGTTAATAGAGGGATGTGGAAACTAAGGCAATAGTAGACAATTAATGGGTGTAGTTTTCAAACTATCACTATCTTAGACATAAGGGTGATTACTAGGTCGACCATACCTTGGGTAGTATCCTAGAAATAGGGATACCCAAATTGAGTTGTTGGGTGGCTTTAATTGACAAACTCGTTAGGCACTCGAAAGGGTCATTGAGTAACATCTTTGAGGCTTTGATGATAAACTATCCTCATGGACTTGCAACCTATCCTACTACATCACTAATGACTAAACTTTGCACCGAATCATCATGATCCCATTCATAATTTCCCACTTGAAAAGAATAATCCCAAGATCCATTTCTAATTGATTACACTCTAATTATTCGTAGCCCCGAGTTAGTCCATTAGGAGTAAAAAAAAAATCATATCTTTGAAAAGACTAAAATCCCCCCAATTACTTGTATCTTAGGTATGATTTTATCAAGTAACTTTAATTTGAAACTTATTTAATTACCCTCACAGTGTTCCTTGTGGATTTGACCCTGACTCAATGTTTGGTAATTATATTGACGATGACCGCATTGCACTTAAAACTAACGTGTAAGTTCAGTTTTATCAAAATGGAATTGTTGTCATGGAACAATTTAGCATATTGAGTTAGTTTGGAATTTTGACTTTCTTGCTTGGATTCAAACTTTTAAATATTTGTTTGTGATTTTCTTTTGTTTTTTTTTGGTTAGGTAGATTTTTATTTTTGTTTTCTTGTCAATATGGCATCTTGGGTTAAATATGATTTTGGTAGATGAAAATCCTATCTGGATGATTCATGTCAATATTGTGACGTACCCCACTTTCATCGAGATCATAGATATGCTCTCCAGAAAGAGATGTGTACACCATCTTGATCCTATTGGAAGTATGGTTCTTTGTGTGGTGATTAGGAAGGACATTGGAGTGGTTTTTCAAATGCCCCCTCCCCTTGTTATGCTAACCTAAATTCTAGTTCTTCTTGTGAGTTTGATAGGTCTCATGATGAAATAATAGAAGAACAACATGCCGAGTACAATAATATTGAAGCAATGCTTCAAACTCGTTTGGATCTGGAAACTACATTGGAGGAGGACATGCTTGACTTGCATCAATCCAATGAGGCATTTAAAAAGAAAATCAAAATGATGGAAGAAGTATGTACAGAGACAAATCTTTCAAATACTATGAGTATACCCACTCTTCTATATGAGCTCAATGTTGAATTATCCTTAGTAATTTCTCAACCAACCGAAACTAAGATAGTTGAAGTTGCCAAAATTGAGGAAATGGTAAAAAAGTGAAAAGAAGAAGCCAAGCTAATTCCTTATAAAGACTCTAGTCTGTTTCAGGGTGAGGATGCCAATAGGGATACGATTCCAGAATTAAGGGTTAGACCTCATTCGAGCTATTTTTTCAACATTGATCTTATGAATGTGATGAGAGTCCACCCCACTAAGAAAATGATGGATTTTGGCGACAAGGAGAACCATTCTTATATTTTGGAGTTTGACAGTCAAAAAGGGAACATGAGAACCCTGCACTCAAAGTCCAAGTAGCTCAACTTTCGATGGGTAACTACCGGCCTATTCTCACTATTACCCAAGGAACTAAATTAAAAATTTTATATGAAATTAGATTAAAGGTTCAAGTCTTCAAAGTGGTAAGATAGAAGCCTTTTCTCCAAGTCCTAATTTCTATCACGTTTCATTTTGGAAGATTTGAATCTTCTATCTCTCTATCGCTCAATGCATAGTGAGCAAAAGTTGGGATGGAGATTGATATCTTCTATGTGGAAAAACAAGTGGTAGTTCAGATGGTTTCTTGCAACGAAAGAAAGGAAGAAACCCATCATGCCACAAAAGTGGACTGTATTGTATTATTTATGCATGATAGAGTAGCTTTTATTATTGTTCATGCTTAATCCATGAAATTGGGTTGCTGAAGAATGTTTGGAATAAGTTTGAGAAAGGGAAAGTATTAAATTATTTTGTTTATAACTGACCAAGGGAGTGCAGAGGATCCAAAAATTTGCCTTAGGTACAGCGATCACGGGCTTGTGACACTGCGATTGAAAATATGACAGTGATCACGGTCAAATTAGTTTAAAAAACCATCCAACTGCTCATTCCCCCCCCCCCCTTCTTTCTCAACTACTAAAAATTACACCCATGATTTGATAATTTTGGGTAAATCCAAGGTGGAGATCACATCATCCATGCATCCTACACTATGGTATGTGTTTTAACACCATATAATTGCACATTTTGTTGGCTTGAAATTGATACTTTAGAAATAGGCCAGAAATAGTGTTTTTGACTAAAAATTGATGCTTGTAAATGATTGTCTAGGTGGTAGGTTATTGTAATAGGTGAACAGACCGATGGGGAAGTCTTGAGTACCCAAAGGTTGGCCTAAATAGGATAGAATTTATGTGTGTCCCATATGTTTGATTTAATACTTCAACAAATTCAGTGTCAACTACTTTATGTTTTTGTGAACGTAATAAAAAACCTACGGCCTAAGTCTCATGAGTATAATGATTACTTGATTATTTGAAACACAAATTTAAGTTGGAATTGGGTATTTTATGTTGTCAAAAATTTAGCAGGAATTGGTTCCAAATACCATAATCACGATGATCATGACCACGATCACGGGGATCGAGACCAAGATTATGGCACCACAATCGCGGTCAAGGGTCCATGATTGCCATAACCGAAACCAGTTTCTAGCTTAGACCAGAAATTCTGCATGCCCATTTTTCATCCCAAATCTCACTATGACACCACCCCATGAGTTTATCAGATTAACATAGCATGGGTTTGGTGTTAAAATGCTAATAATGGTCTAGGTTGTATTGCTTACAGGTACTCAGCCACATAATGGAGGATTATGACCATATTTGCTTTATGGCTACAGAGTGTCACAACTTTTACTATAGTGGCCTCTCGAAGACAAAGCTACTCCCGGAGAGGGGTATTGGCATGGACAAGGTGCTGGAGAAATTACAAGAATTATTCAATATTTTTGTTACTATCGGGTAGATATGTTTTTCCCCAGATCCATGCATTGCCAATGAGTACTGGGTATGAGAGTTCTACACAAATCTTAGCATAGTATCCCTCTCAAACCCAACAATAAGGATTAGAGAAAAAGATGTGCAATTTGGAGCGGAGTAGATCAATGACTTATATGTTCTCCCAGATGCAGATATGACTGAGTTCCAAGCTAAGGGGTGTGATCTAAGGACCTGGATAGATAACATACTATGCTTGACAAAGAGGTCCCCTGGGTTATAACCAAGAGAGGGGTCTCCCTGAATGATTTCATAGTAGAGGCTAGGATTTTATTGAATATTATCTACAACTGGGTTTCACCATTCATATATTTGACTGCTATCACAGATATATGAACTTAGATGGTCTCCTGTATCTTATTTAGCAATACTCTAAATGTGGGCCAGATTGTGATTTCAAAATAGAGACATTTCAAGAGTCAGGGTGGTAAACTTATTCTCTTTCTTTCTCTAATTATTAAGTTGTGAAGGAGGGAAAAAGTAGAGGAGTTTCTAATAGATAATTGGGTGAAATCAAACCCCCGCATTTCCCATTAAAGATTCGGTGTTAAGGTGTACCCAACCAGAGCAAAAAGAGAAGGATCAACATGGGCAGGTTGATAATTGAGGAGTCATAGTCATGTAAACCATCCACTACTAGGACTCTGAAGGATATTAATGTGGATATTAGGGTCATCATAGAGATGGAATTAGGATTTCCATTGTGGTCGGGAGAGCCCTCCAAAAGGCGGCACTCTTATGTGTCCCACTAAGATTATGACATATATTAGGAGGAACAACATAAATAGGGAACCACAATTGCTAGTTTTGAGAGGGCATACTCAACACTGGCAGAGTCTCATAGGGAGCTTCGGTCCTCCAATGGTTAGATAAAGAAAAGGGATAAGAAGAGAGATAAGTTTTTTAGCAAGATATGGAAAAGGTTCAAGGGTATGTGGAAAGTCCAAAAATCCTATGATAGTTGACCTTCTCCCAAAGTAGAGAGTGATAAAGAGGCCCCTACTAAGTGTTTAGGTTTTGATGTTGGTGGTGATGGTGGAGTGTCAGCATAAGAGAGTAGCACTTGATGTTGATTTAGGAAACACCCTTTTCTATTGCTTTATTGATTATGCAGTAGGGACACTTCTATATTTGTAGTTGTGGTGCCGATCCTTGGGTTTATATTATTTATATGTTTATGGGTGTTTTATGACATTTTGGATGATGTTAATTTTGTTTTTGGGTTGTAATATTTCAGGACTCTGATGGTGCCCATATTTCATGCATTAGATATTTGGTTTCTTTTTAGATTTTTTGTTTTACTTTAAATTTATTTTAGTTGGGATGATATTAGATGAGCTTTTCCCTATGATATATTGAATGACCATATTCTTAAGGAAAAAACATTGTGCTTGGGTTTTGAGACAAGGATGGAGGGGAACTCTGTGTACCCATCGCATCGATGTTGTAATTGCAAGAGAAATTAGAGTACCTGTGGCATTTTGTATTTAGGATCTTACTTATTCCTATGGTGAAGTCTGAGTAGCCATAAAGTTTGCCCATACAAAAGCCAAAATGTGAGACGAAGGCTTGTGTTTATGCCATATTTAGTAAATTATGAACGGTGCAAATTAAAAGCAACCCCTCCCTCCCCTCCATGAATTTTTTTTTTGAAAATCAAGGGCATGGACATGAGCGACCTGGTAAAACTTCTTTTTTCTCTTTTTGTGACTCCAAAAATTTTGTCTTGTGAAAATTGGTAGATACTCCATTTTTGTCTTTAGTGGGAGGAGTAATTGAGCCTCTTTGGAAAATTTTCATGTCATCTATTGTGAGCTCATTTATCTAAATCTCATGTGTACTTGTACCATCTAGAACTATCCTCAATAGTCTCTCAAGTATAATTTTAATTGTACATGGTTGGTGAGATAATCTTAGGCCATCTTTTTGCCATTGGAAGTCCACTTTAGCCTAAAAAGACTATCTTTACATATATGTTATCCCTAGTCATCCACTTTGAGCCTTTAGACTTTTCTTTTGCAAACACATTACAAGTCGTGAGCCTTTGAAGTTTTATCCTTCTTTTGAACCCTACTCTCTTTGAACTTAAAGTTGCAACTTGAGGGTAAAATCCTAAATTGGGGGTAGGGAAGATTGGAAGAGGTAATTTGAGCCACAAATTTTTAAGTGAGTGCCTATGGCCTTAATAATTGAGAACAAATAAAGGATCCAACAAAGGAAAGAGAAGCACAATGGATGTGAAGAAATGAAAAGAAAATGGGTCAACCAATGAAATAAAGCGTAAGCACATATGTAAATTGTAAAGACAAAAGAAGTGGGCCATGATCAAAAGTTGTATGGAATAGTGTGATGTAGATGTTCAAGGAGGTTATAGCCATGTAGTTCCTAAATAATATCCTACCCTACCCCAAACATACGTTACAATCTCAAAGAGCCCTTCATGATTTCCAACTAAGTATTTTCATTGTAGTGGCGATTGAAAGTAGGGGCAAGCCTATGGCATGGTTCTTGTTAGAATCGAGAGTTCTTAGGAGAGAGAGTGTTTTGAACTTAAATTCCTTGTTGCACATTTAATAAATTGGTCTGTGGAATTTTCTTTCTTGTGTGAAGGCATGTAAACAAGTTGAGGCGGGTGATATTGTCATATCTCAAAATTGAAGCAAACGGGGTATATTGTGGTTGATGCAAAAGTGAGTCACTTATAGAGTAGTAATGATTGTTGAATGGTTGATTTTTGATGTATTTTGCACCTTTGAACATTGCATTTCATGTTGAGGAATATGGTGAGAATAACTTTGCATATGTTGGAAGAGCTACTCATGGTAGTGACTAAGATTGAAGTCATTGTGATCATTAGGTCTTATAGTTGGGCATAAATATGCATTGTCTCATGGTAAGAGGTAGTATTTCTTGAGAACAAGAAAAGCCTTAAGTTGGAAGTACTAATTTACAACTGATTTACCCTCAATATTCATGCACATTACCATGATTTAAATGTAAAAATGAGACATATGTGTGATTAAATGCACTAATATCCATATTTTCCAGGCATACATTTTATTGAACATAAAGATGTGAACTTGAACTGAAAGGATCAAAAGAGAGAAAAGAAGTGCAGTTGAAAGACCTCGAGCAGAACGAGCCTCAGTTACCATGATGCGATCAGTCAAGCCAAGTCAAAGTACCACGATTGTAAGATTTTAATCGCAATCATTGATGATTTATCGTGGTTGTAAATTAGCGTGAATACAACTCAAGGGAAGAGATGTAAATGCAAAGAGCTGATTCCCAAATTCCCTTAAGAAGCTTAACCCTATCTCTTTGAAAGGGGGATCCAACTTATTTAGAATTTTTCCTCCATCTAGTTTCCATATTTGATGAGAGACAACTATTGTACTAATTCCTGGGTGAAGAATACATTAGAGTAGCTTTCAAGTGGAGGATTGGAAATTTCCATTAATGATTTTTTGAATCCTAAAGCTTGCAATTTGCATTCTCTTTATCTTTCAATAAATCAAATTGATGGATATTTTTTAGCATATATTGCTTATTAATCTTATGTGTAGCAAATTCTTATACCTGGGGATTATGTTAGAATAGGAAGCAGTTGTGTTTTGGTTGTACATTTTCTAGATTATTGATAAAAGGTTCTACTATTACATGATTAAATTAGTTGGGATTTATGGGAGAAATCCCTAAATACCCACATGGGTTTGTGGGTGAAAATTCCAAACTTTTGAAACTCAAACCATCCTTGGAAGAGAGGTTTGGGTAAACTTTTAGACCCTACATCAACCTTGAAAGAGAGATGTGGGAACCAAGGCAATAGTAGATAATTAATGGGTGCAGTTTGCTAACTATCACTATCTTAGACATAGGGATGATTACGAGGTTGATTATTCCTCTAGTAGCATCATAGAAATAGGGATACCCAAATTGAGGTATTGGGTTGCTTTACTTGACACACTCGTTAGGTACAGGAAAAGGTCAATGAGTGACATTTTTTAGGCTTTGTTGACAAACTATCCTCAAGGACTTACAACCTAGCCTACCACATCACTAATGACTAGAATTTACATCAAATCATCATGCTTCCATGCATAATTTTCCCCTAGGAAAGAATAATCCCAATATCCATTTCTAACTGATTACAATCTAATGATTCAGAGCCTGAGTTAGTCCATTAGGAGTCAAAAAAATCATATCTTTGAAATGACTCAAATACCCCAATTACTTGTATCTTAGGTTTGATTTTAGCAAGTAACTTCAATTTTGAACTTATTTAATTGCAACTCATATTGTTGCTCGTAGATTTGACCCTGACTAAAAGTTTGGTAATTCTATTTACAATCTCCTTGCATTTTAAACTGATGTGTAAGTTGAGCATTAGTTAAGTGGCCTAGACCTAGGACTCCCACTGACATTCAGAGCTTCTTGGGTTTGTCTAGATATTATAAGAGGTTTGTGGAATGTTTCTCGATGATAGCTTTCTCATTGACCAAGTTGACTTAGACGAAGGTAAAGTTCTCTTGGTCGAATGCTTATGAGGGTAGTTTTGAGAAATTAAAGGATAAGCTAGCTTCAGGTCCATTTTTCACTTTGCTGGAAGGAAATAAAGATTTTATGGTCTATTGTGATGCATCTCGGGTGGGACTTGGCAATGTTTTGATACAGTATAGTAAGGTTATTGCCTATGCTTCTACACAGTTGAAAGTACATGAGAGAATTATCTAACTCATGATTTGGAATTATTAGCTGTGGTATTTGCATTAAAAATTTGGTGGCACTATTTGTATGGAGTGCACGTGGACATCTTCTCAGATCATAAGAGTTTTCAGTATGTTTTTATGTAGAAACAGATTAATCTCAAGTAGAGGAGGTGACTCAATCTTCTAAAGGACTATGATATGAGTTTTCTCTTCCAACCAGGTAAAGCTAACGTGGTTGTTGATGCTCTTAGTATGTTATCCATAGGGAGTTTGGCTCATGTGGAGAAGGAGAAGAGGAAGTTAGTGAAGGATATTCACCACTTTGATAAGCTTAGAGTTTGTCTTCTATACTTCAAAGATGGTAGTATAATGGTACAGAAAGTGGTGCGGTCATCTGTTGGTGTGGATATTAAGGAGAATCAAATGCTAGATCTTGTCTTGATAAAAATCAAGAGTGATGTAGGTTAGCCAAAGGTAATGGTAGTTCAGATCAGCGGTGATGGTACCATGAGGTACAAAGGAAGGTTATGTGCTCAAAACATCGATGGTTTGCGAGAAAGGGTATTAGCTGAGGCACATCAATCAGTCTATGTTGTTTATCTGGATGCGATACGAATGTATCATGATCTCATGGAGATATATTGGTTGAATTGTATGAAGGAAGATGTAACAAATTTTGTGTCCAAGTGTTTAGTGTGTCAACAAGTGAAAGTTTAACACAAGAGGCCTGGAGGCTTGTATTAGGAGATTGAATTGCTGAAATAGAAATAGGAGGTGATAAACATGGATTTCATTACTGATCTTCCTCGGTGTTAGAACCAATTTGATTTAGTTTGAGTTATTATGGATAGGATGACAAAGTTAGCTCATTTATTGCCAGTTAGGACTAATTTTTCGGCTGAGGATCACACAAGGGTATATCTTCATGATATTGTAAAAATGCATGGGATACCTTTTTCGATTATCTCTAACTGAGGTATATAGTTTTTATCTCACTTTTGGTAGTCATTTCAAAAGGGATTGGGTACTAAGGTTAGTTTGAGTGCTGATTTACACCCGCAAATAGATGTGCAAGCATAAAGGACTATTCAAATATTGGAAGATATGCTTTATGCATGCGTGGTTTATTATGGTTGTAGCTGGGGTGATCATATACCTCTTGTGGAGTTTGCTTACAACAACCGCTATCATTCTAGCAATGGGATAGCCCCTTTTATGGTATTGAATAGTAGGAGGTGTATATCTCTTATTAAGTGGTTTGAGATTGGTGAGATGGATATATTTGGCCTAAATTTGGTTTATCAGGTTATGTTAAAGGTAAAGGTAATTTGCGATAGGCATAAGGCTGCCCAAAGTCACCTAAAATCCTATGCAGATGTAAGGCACTGGGACTTAGAGTCTGAGGTTGGGCGTAGGGAATTCCTAAATGTGTCTCCCATGAAGGGAGTAATGCAGTTTGGGTAAGAGGGAATCTCATTCCCTGGTATGTTGGTCCTTATATGGTCTCGAGAAAGTTTATTAATATGGCCTATGAATTGGAGTTGCCTTCTAGATTGAGCTCCATTCATTATATATTCCACGTCACTATGTTGAGAAAGTATATAGGTGATCGTTTATCGATTCTTTTTTTGGAAGGTTTGGGTATCTCAAATTCTTTGTCTCATGAAGAGATCCCGAAAGAGATCTTAGGTCTTCATCTTCATCAATTATGGACCAAGGATGTAGCTTCGGTTAAGGTTGTATAGTGGAACCACAATATGGAAGAAACTTCTTAGGAAGAGGAAGAGGACATAAATTCTATGTATCCATATATGTTTTTGGTTTTAGATATTTGTACTGAAGGTATGTGTTCTCGATCACATCATTCTTTTCTGACTTGGTTAAAGTGAAGTTAATTTCCTAGATTCTTTGTTTTCTAAATTTTTTAAAGGTTGGAATGGTTATGTTTGGGTGTAACTTAAGCTTGTACTATCTTACCCGTTATTTGGGGAAGAATAATCCTAGTTGGGAAGTCTATAGCACCCTGGGTTTTGATCATTAGAAATTTTCTTAGGTTTTTGGCCTTCGAACATCATATGAGTTGGGGGTACTAGTCGTATGGTATGGTATGAGTAATATGGTGTAGTCATATATTGTCTAGTATTGGATGGTGTTGGGTGGTTGAGTTTCTAGATTAGGTAAGACATAGGTGGGTACGAGTCGTATGATGGGTGATGGGTCATATGGTTGGGTTTTTGTAATACCCCATATTAGTCTTAGCTCAGTAAAGCCCATAGCACATGTATAAGAGGCATAGAACCTAAAAAATTTGGCTAAGTGTGGGGACTTAGTCTTATTTTTTGCCTCTTAACTTTGATGATTTTTTAAGTGATCTTCCAGACCTCAAGACATAGATTTTTAGGTTAATTCATGTTCAGGGTGTAAGAAGCATGTCTCGGGTAAGTTTTTGATTTATTGGATGAGGTTTGGACCACGTTTAAATTTTGAAAATAGCAAATCACTATGATTGTGGCGCGTCATGGTAGCTATAGCGGTGTCATAATTGGTGCATCGCAGTAAGGAACAAAATCAGGTTTCAGTTGAGAATTTAAATTTCAGAAGGGTAGTCTTGTCTTTTCCCAGTTCTCCAAATCGTGAAAACATGAGATTAAATAGCTAAAAGGGCATATTTTGCCCATATTTCCCAATTTCATTAATCAAGAAACCCTAATCTCTCTAATTGTTCATCAAGCTAATACTTCTCCCCATCTACGAAAGATCAAGAATTTATGTTTTCCAAGCCAAGAAGATTCAAGCTTGTGCTATTTTTCAAGATTTAATCGTTAGAGGTATGTTAGATGTTCATCCATGGGCCCTTTTCACCCATGGATTTAAGGAACCCAATTTCAAGTTTAAAAGTATGATCTTTACATATTTTATGAATTATGTCCATGAACTTACATGAATTTCAATTTTTATATCATATTTACACGAAATTGTTGTTGTTATTAAACCCCACACATTTGAATGGTGATGTTCACTGATTTAAGCGTTAATTTGTGATTTTAGTATTGAAATAACGCTATTACTACATGTTTAAAACTATTCCCATGCCTAAGCCATGCTTTACAAGGGTTTGATGAAATGTCTCGAAGAATGAGTTTTTAATCATAACTATATGCTATGTCCTCAAAGTTTTAGTATGATCTTATTATTATTTCTATCGAGTCCTGAGGGTTATGAATGTCCAAACATTTAGATGTTTATATTTTTTTAGTATTTCAAGAATGGTTTCATATAAACCATGAGTATCATCAGTTCAGTCAGTTATTAGATTCAGTCAAACCTAGATCAGTCCAGAATTCAGTGTCTTTTAGTTAGAAGTAAAACTTAGCACCGAGCAAACATAGGAATGGCGTCTCCCCCATCAGTTAGGTGTGAGATAATTTTCTCTTTTGTAAGTAGGCATGAGATGTTGGTAGTAGTCCCTAACTGCCATATATACAGCACCACCATAGACTTTGAGGGGTCCCCCGTTAGATAGGCATGACACCCTAGTCCTTCGGGACATCACATTAATGGATCCACATAACCAGCGTTAGTACCTATGGCTAGGTATTAAGACCCTTCCAACTAGGGTTACAAGTTGGACCCTGATAGTACATTAGGGCATGTCGGTTATAACTAGCTCCTAAAGTTTCAGTTCAATATTCAGTTTGGTGTTTAGTTTCAGGTTTTCTTGACCATAGCATACATGTATTAGTTATTCAATATCAGTATTTCAGGACTTCAGTTTACAAAATATTTTAGTATCAGGTTATATGCTTGTTTATGCATCCTCTGATTTTATAGCTTTCACATATACTATGCTTCAGTCATCTCATGCTATTCATTCAGTCATGTATTATTCATGTCCATGAGCCCATGCATATCAGCCTAACCTTATTTAGCATACCAGTATATTCAAAGTACTTCCCTCATACTCATTTCTTGCGCTATGATGTCTCATATCATAGGTTCGGATGCTTAGGTTCCCGACTGCAACTAGAAATCCCAGTGCACGAGAAGGAGCAACAATAGTATTGGTGAATCCTCATATTTTGAGGATCGTTGATATTTATTTAAGTGCTCCAGTTTAGTAATTAGCCAGAGTTAGTTGCGGACTTATGTCATCAATTCCACAGTCAGTTAGTTAGAGGCTTTCAGACACTTTCTGACAGCTAGTCAGCTATCAGTTATTATTGATAGTCTTTATAGTATTGTTTTTAGACATTTGTATTTTCAGGCATATTAGTTCAGAGATATTTTAAATGTTTAGTCCTTATGGCGTATCCAACTTTATTTCTGCATATGTGTATCATTTATTACCAGTTTGCTTGGTGCTCAGAGCAGGTACGTACTAATGGGTTATCTTGTGGTCACTTATGACTGTAAGAATCGTGTGGCATCCATGGTGTAATCATGGGGTGTTACTAACTTGGTATCAGAGCCTAAGGTTTTAAAATGTCCTAAGGAGTCTAAAAGTCGCATTGAGTAGAATCTTGTGCATGGATGTGATGTGTGCCACACTTATGGACAAGAGGCTACAAGACATTTTAGGAAAAATCTCCCTTCTTTCAGTAGTTATGTCATGATAGGCCCAAACTCAGTATTTGATGAATTGGAGAAAGTTCAGCAAATTAGAGAAAGGTTAAGAGAGTCCAAAGCCATCAAAAATCCTATGCAGATGTTCTTAGGAGGGATCTCTAGTTCACGGTTGGAGACTTCATTTATTTAAAGATCTCTCCCATGGGAGTGAAGAGATTTGGTAAGACAAGGAAACTCAGTCCTTGATATGTTGGCCCTTTTAGGATCTTGAGTCATTTTGGGATGGTAGCATATGAGGTTAAGTTTCATGTAATTTTGGCATCAGTGCATCCAGTGCTCCATGATTCTTTAGTAAAGAAGTGTATTGGTGATCCTACTATTGTTGTTCGTTTAGAGAACATAGATATTCAGAACAACCTTTCTTACAAAGAACTCCCAGTTCAAATCGTAGATCTCCAGATTCGCAGACTAAGGAACGAAGAAGTCTACTTGTTAAAAGTTCTTTGCCGGAATCAGTCCGTTGACGAAGCTACTTGGGATGTAAAAGTAGACCTGTATACCAAGTACCCTCACCTTTTCTCCACAAACTCAGTCTCATCACAAGGTAACAATTTTCCTTAAATTATTTCTTTTCCATTCTCAGTTCCATCCATGTGGTCCTCTTTATGTCATTGTATGCATTCATGAATCAGTTCAGTCAGTCACCATGTTTCAGACTCAGTCTTTTAATTATGTTTTAAGCTATGCATATTTAACGTGTAATCTCAATACCTCAGAAATTCTCATCTTAATCAATCTTATTCGAGGATGAATATTCCCAAGGTGAAGCTATTTTCATACTCCATATTGGTCTTAGCTCAATTCATCCCTTAGTACATGTATAAAAGGCTTAAAACCTGAAAAATTTGGCTAAGTGTTGGGGACATAGTCTTATTTTTGGACTCTTAACTTTGATGATTATTTATGTGACCTTCTCATCCTAAGACGTATATTTTAAAGTTATTTCTTATTAAGGCGTGTAAGCAGCATATCTCAAGTATGTTTAGGATTTTTTAGATGAGGTTTGGACCATGTTTGGATTTTCAAAATAGCATGTCACCGTGATTGCGGTGCGTCGCAGTGTGTATAGCAGTGTAACAATTGGTGCGTCATGGTAAGGCACAAAATTAGGTATTGATTATGAATTTAAATTATAAAAGGGTAGTATGGTCTTTTCCCACTTCCTTGAATTGTGAAAACATAAGATTAAATAACTAAAAGGGCATATTTTGCCCATATTCCCCAATTTCATTCATCAATAAACCCTAAACTCTCTAATTTTCCATCAAGCTAAACCTTATTCCCATCCAAGAACAACCAAGAATTTGTTTTCCAAGCCAAGAACATTCAAGCTTATGGTATTCTTTAAGATATAATCCTTAGAGGTATGTTAGATGTTCATCCATGGGCCCTTTTCACCCATGGAGTCCAAGAACCCAATTTCAATTTTAACAGTTTGATCATTACATTTTTATATCATGTTTACACGAAATTGTTGTTGTTATTAAACCCCACATATTTGAATGGTGATGTTGGCTAATTTAATCCTTAATTGGTGATTTTACTATTGAAATCATGCTATTACTACATGTTTAAAACTATTCACATGCCTAAGAAATGCTTTACAAGTGTTTGATGAAATGCCTTAAAGAATGAGTTTTAAATCATAACTACTTGTCATGTCCTAAAGTTTTACTATGATATTATTGTTATTGCTATTGAGTCCTAGCGCTATGAATACCCAAAAATTTAGTTGGTTACATAGTTTAAGTATTTTTAGAATGATTTCAGATAAACCATGAGTGTCATCAGTTCAGTTAGTTATTAGGTTTAGTCAAACCTAGATCTATCTTGAATTCAGTGTCTTTTAGTTGGGAGTAAACCTTAGTACCGAGCAGACAAAGGGATGGTGTCTCCCCCATCAATTAGGAATGAGATAATTGTCTTCCTAATTAGTAGGAATGAGATGTTAGTAGTAGTCCCTAAGTTCTAGATCTATGATTCCACCATAGACTTTGAGAGGTCCTCAGACAGATAGGCCAGACACCCTAGTCCTTTAGGACATCATATTAATGGATACACACAGTCATCATTAGCACTCTTAGCACGACATTAACACCATTCCAATTGGGGTAACAAGTTGGACCCTGATAGTACATTGAGGCATATCGGTTATAGCTAGCACTCAGAGTTTTAGTTTAGTCTTTAGTTCAAAGTTTAGTTTTAGATTTTCTTGACCATAGAATACAGTTATCAATTATTCATTATCAGTATTTTAGTACTTCAGTTTACAATTGTTTAAGTATCAGGTTATATTCTTGGTCATACATCCTCAAATTTTATAGCTTTACGTATCTTTGCATTAGTCATCTCATGACATTTATTCAGTCATGTGTTATTTATTTTCATGAGCCCATGCATATCAGCCTAATCTCATTTAGCATACCAGTACATTCAAAGTATTGACCACATACTCATTTATTGCACTATGATGTCTTATATCATAGGCTCGGATCCTCAGGTTTCCCACTGCACCTAGACATCAAAGTGAATCAGCAGCAGCAGTAGTGGTGATTTCTCATAATTTGAGGAATATTTATATTTATTTTAGTGTTCCAATTTAGTAGTCAGTTAGAGTTAGTTGGGGACTTGTCCCACCAATTCCACAGTCAGTCAGTTAGAGGATTTCAGACACTTTCAGATTGCTAGACAGTTGTATGTTGTTATTGAGAATCTTTATAGTATTATGTTTAGACATTTGTTTTTTTCAGGCATATTAGTCCAAAGATATTTTAAATGTTTAGACCTTATGGCGTATCCAGCTTTGTTTTCTAAACATGTGTATCCTTTATTAAAAGTTTGTTTGGTTCTCACAGCAGGTACCAACTCATGGGTTAGATTGTGGTTACTTGTAACTATAAGCATTATATGGAGTCTAGCGTGTATTCCTGGGGCGTTATAGTTTTCCTTCTCTTAATTTGAAACTTAGTAACATAACCTAAATCTAAGTATAAGTGGCTCAATTTGGGTTGTGAGATAGGGCATGAGTGATATAATCTTATTCGTAGGTATGATAGTGTCAAACCCTCTTTATTCTACCTAAGGTCCAATTTATAAGTAGCAATTATATGATTGGTACGAGTGAGACTTTTGAGTCATAGGTTGGTCAGTGTGGGTGTTGAGATTCTTCTTGGGGTATGATTGGTGGGTACCATTCATAACCTAAGGTACGGATGGGATGGGTTAGTCGTTTGATGGTGGGGTATTCTGGACATTTCCCCTTATAACTCCTTGGGACTGCACAACTTTAAACCTTATTGGGGCTTTATTAACCTATTTGAAATCAATCAAACACTCTAAACTCTCTAAAATTCTCTCAAGGCTCTTGGGCTAAGCAAAAGCTAGGGTTTCCATCAAGGTGGTCAATTGAGGCTCATAGGGATGACTTATTCTCATCTTCTTCTCAATCTAAGGAATGTTACTCCTTCTTTATCATTAGTTCCAACTAAATGTATGTTTTATGAATTATTTTAATGGTATTAATGTTGTATGGCTTTTGGTTTGCAAACACATATTAGGGGTTTTTGTTATAAATTCTTAGTTATAGTTTTTCGATGTTTTAATTTTTGTTTTACATATTTTAATGGTGGTTTGGACATTTGGTTACATGGGAATGGCTAATTGGTACTTGGTTTTGTCTTCGGAAACACTATGCCTCTTATGTTTTTCATAAAATACTGATCAGAATGCTTTTACTAAATTATTTGACTTTCAGTAAACGATTGCACGGTATAACTTGGTAATGGATCCCTAAATGTATAAATTTTCTAAATGGTTTAAAATAGTTAAATGGTATGGTCTTAATGGTTATGGTTGGTCTAATTAATAGCCTTATGGGGTACAAAGGAATCCCCCAAGCAAACATAATAATGATCACTTATGGGGTACATGGGATTCCACCAAGTCAACTTAATATTGTAATCTTTAGGAGCATGGGAATCCCTTCTTCTTAAAAAGGTTGGCTAAGGACATTGCTTGCAAGATAAAGTCAGTATGACGATACCACTACTTATAGCCTTTGTTAATAATAAATGGAATGATGGTCTTAGTTATATGGTAATGGTTTTAATTGGATAATAATGGCGGGGTGTGATAGCTAACCGTGAAAGTGTGAGTCCAATAAACAGACACTAGAAAATTATATTTTCCAATGTGAGGATTGGTCATGATAACCATATAGGGTACTTGGGAATCCCCCAGGTTGCAATTGTATATATGTAACATGGGGAGTGAAGGGTGCATAGGAATCCCCTACTCCTATGGTATTTATGGTTCATGTTGCTACCCATGTGTGGGGCCATTCAGGAGTTACAATTGACCCATATAGCCCATAGATAGTTCTAGGATAGTTAAGTTATACATACAAAGGTTAATGGTTTTAAATACATTCTAAACCCAATTTCCTATTCCGAGCATGGTTATATATGTGTGTGTGTGTGTATGTATGGTTGTGACTGCATATGGTTGGTTTACTAAGTTTTAAACATTGGCATTATTTTATCTTTAGCATGAGTATTTGCTAGTGTCCACACACTAACCCATCTTCTGGCGGCTGTATCCCCAATGATGTAGGAACTGGCCATTCTACTCCTCCTATTTAGTTATTTGATTTAGGATCAGCTATTGTATTGAAGTGGTGAACTTCCATATTTTGGAAGACTATTTCTTATTGTGGATTTCTTTACATACATTTATTTTATGGATATTGGTTTTTGCTATTATTGGGGGTATATCCCAACTGTATATTATCTTTCTTTTGGATAGAGCTTTGTGGAACTACTATAGGTTGGAATGGGAAATGTCATCATTGGTATCAGCCATAGTATTATCATTTGTATTGGGGTTGATACCATTTGACTAAATCTATGATTGTTCCACTAATTTTTGTTATGTTATGGATAGGAACTTGGTTATTATATCAGTTTGGTTATGGTTGTTGGTTGGTATTTAATGGTTGGACTTGCTTGGGTTGGTCATAATTATAGACCTATCCCATAGTCTAGAATTGTAATAAATGCTATCTAGTTATACATTCAAAATTAATCCAACTTAGGGTATACGTATTTGTAGGTTAGGTTAGGTAACGGGGGTGGTCCTCAATCTAGGTTAGAATTGGGATACCTATTACAATAATTCCTTGGTTTAGGTCGTGTCATTAAGGCATCTCTTTATATTGTTAATGGCATTTAAAAACTCTTCTCACATGATGTATATTGTCTATTTGATCCCAGATCTACCCTTTCTAATGTGACCTTTTATGTGGCTATCCATTTTGGTTTTGGTCCTAAGTAAATTCCTGATTTTTTCTGTGTCTACCCTATGGGTGACTATTTTATAGCTAGAAGGGTCTATAGGGTTTGTGTGGTATAGGTCTAGGTAGGGAGACCTTAGAGAATCTGATTGAGTTGGATATGTTAGACTTTGATGTGATCTTAGGGATAAATTGGTTACACTCGTGCTATGACTTTCTTGATGGTTGTACCCAAAGGTTCAGCTTCTAATTCTCGATTAAGATAGTGATTGAGTGGGAAGGTAGTTCCCTAGTTCCTAAGGGAATGTTAATTTCACATCTTTAAGCTCAAAAATTAATTTCCAAAGGGTATCTTTATCTTTTGTTCTGGGTTAAAGATTCTAACTCGAAGGGTCCTTCATTACTATGTACTCTTGTAGTTAATGAGTTTCTCAAATTTTTCCTAGGTTTTCTTCTTTGTGTTCATCCTGATAGGGAAATAGATTTCAGCATTAATCTCCTACCAGACACTTGACGTATCTCTATCCTTTCTTATATAATGGCTTTGGCTGAGTTGACAGAACTCAAGGAGCAGTTGAAAGATCTTCTTGATAATGGGTTTATCCATCCTAGTGTTTCCCCATGGGGCTCTAGGGTCCTCTTCGTGTAAATGAAATCTAGGTCCTTTCGAATATGTATAGACTACCGCTAGTTAAATAATGTTAATATGAAGAATAAATATCCTCTTCCTAGGATTGATGACCTATTTGATCATCTTTAGTGAGCTAAGTACTTTTATAAAATTGATCTTTGGTCGAGCTATCATCAGTTGAATATTAGGGAGGTGGATATCCTAAGACTGCTATTCGAACACGGTATGGTCATTTTGAGTTCTTGGTGATGTCTTTTGGTTTGAATAATGCCCTGACGGCATTCATGGATCTTATGAATCAGGTATTCCATAAGTTCTTGTATTTATTCATCATTGTATTTATTGATAATATTTTGGTGAACTCTAAGAGTAAGTTAGATTATATCAATCATCTCTGCCTTGTGTTGCAAACCATGAAAGATCAACAGTCATATGCGAAGTTCTCAAAGTGTGAGTTTTGGTTAAATGTTTTGAAATATCAGGGTCATGTTATTTCTAGTGAAGGGATCATGGTGGATCCACAGAATGTTGTGGTGTTTAAGAAGTGGCCTGGATACCCGACTCCAACTGATATTCAAAGATTCTTCAGTTTAGCCGGATATTATAGAAGGTTTGTGGAAATTTTCTCTTCTATTGCATCCCCAGTGACTAAGTTGAATCTAAAACAGTTGAAGTTTATATGGTCTAATGATTATGAGGATAGTTTCTAGAAATTTAAGGATAAGTTGACTTCAACTCTAATTTTGACAGTACCCCAGGGAATCAATGGCTTTATTGTTTATTGTCATGCATCCCGTGTGGGATTGGGTTGTTTGTTAATACAACACGGTAAGGTAGTTGCATATTATTCTAGGCAGTTCAAGGTGCACGAGAACAATTATGTGACTCAACACTTAAGATTATTGGGTGTGGTCATCTAGACATCTTCTCAGACAATAAGAGTTTACAGTATGTATTCATTCAGAAAAAATTGAATCTCAGGCAGAGAAGGTGGCATGAGGTTCTCAAAGACTATGACATTAGTTTTCATTATCATCTAGGTAAAGCTAACATGGTTGCTGATGCTTTTTGTAGGTTGCCCATGGGGAACTTATCTCATGTTGACAAATATAGATGAGGTTTAGTGAAGGATATTCATCATTTATCTAATCTTGGATTTCATCTCTTAGACTCTAAAGATGGAGGTGTGGTTGTGCAAGAGGTAGTGAAGTCATCACTTGGTGTTGAGGTGAAACAGAAGCAAGTTTTAGATCCTATATTGATGCGGATCAAAGATGATGTGGGTCACTAGAAGGTGTTGACTTTTGATACTGGTGGCGATGGTATCTTGAGGAACCAAGGTAGATTATGTGAGGCGTTGTTGATAGACTCTGAAAAAAATCTTGGTTGAGGCTCACGAGTTGAGGTATATTGTTAATCCTGGTGCAACGAAGATGTAGTGTGACTTGAAATAAATCTATTAGTTGAATAACATGAAGAGAGATGTGGCTAATTTTTTGGATAAGTGTATAGTATGTCAGCAAGTGAAGGTTGAGCACTTGAGTCTTGTTGGGTTTTAAAGAGATTGAGTTGCCCATGTTGAAATGGGAAGAGACTAATATGGATTTTGTTGCTAGTCTTCTGTAATCTTGCAATCAGTTTGATTCTATTTGGGTCATCATGGATAGGATGACTAAGTCTACTTACCTCTTGCTAGTGAAGACTAGCTATTCGATTGAGGGTTATGCTATCTTTATTGATGAGATCGTAAAGTTACATGGTTCCCCCACTTCCACCATAAAAAATCAAGGTACTAAATTTTCAGCTCACTTTTGGAGTTCCTTTTAGTAAGGCTTTGGAACTAAGGCGAGGTTTAGCGCGGCTTTCCATCCTAAGATGGATAGACATGTGGAGAGGATGATTCAGACTTTGGAAGATATGTTAAGGTCTTGTGTGATTGATAATGGTCGTAGTTGGGCTGATAATTTTCCTCTTATAGAATTTGCTTATAATAATAACAATCACTCTAGTATTAGGATGGCTCCTTTTGAGGTTCTTTATCGTAGGAGGCATAGGTATCCTATTGAATTGTTTGAGGTCGGTGAAAATAGATTATATGGTCCCGACCTGGTTCACCTACTTATGGAGAAGGTGAATATTATATGGGATAGACTTAGAGCCACCTAAAGTCGGTAAAAGTCCTATACAGATGTAAGGCGAAGGAACTTAGAGTTAGATGTGGATAATTTTGGGTTCTTAAAAGTGTATCTCATTTAGAGAGTGATGCGATTTCGAAAGAAAGGCAAGAAAAGTCCCAATTATGTTGGTCTATATCATATTTTAGTTGAAGGGGCTAGGTGTCATATAAGTTGGAATTGCCTTCGTGCTTTGGTTCCATATTCGATCTTCCATGTGCCGATGTTGAAGAAATGTGTGGGTGATCCTTCTTTGGTTTTTCCTTTGTGGAGCATTGGTGTTTTAGATTCCTTATCTTATGAGGAAGTCCTGGTAGAGATTTTGGACATGTAGGTCCATCAATTGCTAGCAATGGACGTGGCTTTGGTAGTGGTTTTTATATGAACCAAAAGTGTGAAGAATTTACATAGGTAGCTAAAGAGGACATCAAGTCCCAATATCTATTCTTGTTTCCTACTTCAAACAATTCTGCTTGAGGTATGCGTATTCCTTGACATCTTTGGTTTCTGACATTGTTAAATGAAATTGTGATTTCCTTGATATCTTTGTTTACTGTCTTTGTTAAAGGTAAGTAAGGTTGAGTTTTGAGTCAAATATGGTTTAGTTTTGAGTCAAATCTTGCCAATTAAAGCTTTGCCTTATCATTCGGGGATGAATGATCCTAAGAGGGGGAGAATGTAACACCCCAGATTTTGGTCACTTAAAATTTTCTAAACATTTAGCTTACTATCCTCACTATGACTCATCATGTGAGTTGTAGGGTGGCATTGTGGGTTTTAGCGACCTAATGTATCCTGGCTAGTATGTTGACCTTAAGTTTTTATCTTGACTACAACTTGACCCAATGAGTCATAGGATCTTGCAATGAGTCTTATGGTGTGAATCATAGGGAAACTTGTGCACTAAACTAATGTTCCTGGTGTGACTGCGACAAGCATGTTATGAGTCATAAGGATTGGATACGAGTTGTATAGTGTGACCAGAAACCTGACCAGTATGGGGAGACCCTGGATACTAGACTAAATAATTCGTTGGGTGACCCTATGAGTAATGAGGTCACCCACAGTGACTAGGCATCATTTTTTAGTCTTTTAATGAAGGGCATCTGAGTAATTTCCCTCCTACCCCACTTAGCCCGCATGACTTAAAACCCTCTTTGGGACTTCATTAGAATACTATTCATAATCAAACACTCTCTCAAACTCTCTAAATTCTCTAAGGCAAAATACTTTGGGTTTCAAAGAAATTGATAAATTTGAGCTCTTAAGGCAAATTCTCTCCATAACTCTAGATATTTTAGGCATGTTACTCTTCCCCAATTCTTATTTTATTAAAAGCATGTTATATACGTGGTTTAATTGTATGGTTTTTAAGGTGGGTTTTTATATTATTGAGGGTTTTGGAAGGATTGGTCCTTGATTTATTTGCCTATGAGTTTTAAGAATTGTTCATGCTTTAAAATTTATGTTGTGAACTGGTGCATTGGTGTGGGAATTGGAACGGGGGTCATGGTATTCCCCCAAATTGATGTTTTGAACCTTCAATTGGTTTTGAATACTTATCTTTCCTCCACCTTTTGAATTATGGAATCATCACTTTGTTTGACTTACTCATCTATGTTATTGCTTTGCATAAATAGTTAACAATGAACATGGATTTTGAATGACTTTCTGGCTATGTTTTGGTTTAATGAACAAAGAGGGTTGAGTTATTCCCCTAGTTTGAATTGATTTACTAAAAGAGGTTGAGGCATTCCACCAAGTAAATATGATTGTTATATCATAGAGATAAGCTTGCAAGTATATGGGTATGACAATATCCATGGTATGCATTAACGGTTGGTTCATTAGTTAATAAATGGGTTATGTGAAACTTGCTTTAAATTGGGCTTAATGGGGGTTATGTAGGGAATCCGTGAAGGTGTGGGTCTTTGATGACTTATACTAGAAACTCATGTTTGTCGATGTTAGGTTTTGTCTTGATGACTTATGTGCATGGTTTACACTATTTATATATTTGTATGTTGGATTAATGTAGGGTCAAGCCATTCCTTGGTCTGCCTTGATACCTTTGCTTCGGGTGGCTAACACGTAGTTGGGCCCTTTCAACAGGGGAAGTCAAACCCATATAGCCCATGGGTGCCATTTATGACGGTTGAGCTACATAGCTCATGATAAAGTCTTACTTCATGCTAAACCTTGTTCCCTATCCCAACATATTATTTATTTATATATAGGATAATGCTAACATGGTTTTGAATTGGCATTATTTTATCCCTTGTGCTCAACCTACTAACCATCTCCAGATGTTGTATCCCTATATGATGCAGTCACCGTAGATACTTTGACTTTTTTTGTGCAATGTTAGGTAGATGGCTCAGTTCGTCAATCGGTTGTGGTGAAGTGGCGAGCTTCCATACTCCGAAAGACTTTGTCATTTCATTGTTTTCCCTCCATAGATTAGAATTGAAGAGTTCACATTAACATTTTCATTATCATTTTCATTGTTAAATTCGGGGGAATATACCGACTTATATCGGTTTTTTGTTTTGTTAGAGGCTTTGTGGATATTACTGTGGACATGGGTATTGGTGTTGATGTCAGTTATGGACATCGATTGTTAGATATTTACTTATCTTACATTATTTTGAGTTATTATATCCTATCTAATTAAATGTTTGGATTTTAACTAGGAAATGGGGGAGGTCACTGGTCCTCAATGGACTTGAGATACCCATCACAGCTATGCCCTGGTTCGAGTGATTAAAATAATTTAAGTGGAAAATAGTTGCTAAATGCTAGGCATAGTCTTATCATTGGTAAAATAATAAGGAAAAAATAGTATATGATTGTCGAAACTTATGTTTCAAGCGATTGATATGTAAATAAGTACCATGGGCTATAGTTTCTTGATAGCAGGAATTGCGGTAAGAAAATGTTTGTGCTAATTCATGATTATGACATAAGGAATATTTATTTTGGTTTTGAATTCTTTTATAACTTGAATGTTTAATTGACGATGGGATTGTTGGTTAAGAAAATAAATAGTGGATATGATAGCCCTAATTATAAGAGTTAATGATTGATATAGGTAATGTTGTCTGTTTGAGATAACATATAAATATTTGAACATCAAAATTTGTTTGAATTGGTGGTTTTTACTATTGGTTGAGTAACTACTTGCATCGTTATTATAATGTGTATTTGATGAGGAAATCATGACATTATGGAGGGACCAAGTTCCCTGGTATTTGTAAATTAGTGATTATAGTTATATATTCGTAGAAATAATCACCAATGTATTAATTAATAAAATGACTTGTCGTTGGCTTATTATTGTTTGAAATCTCTGATATGCTTATTATATGACAATAATTATCAATTAATAGTGTCCCTTTGGAATGTTGTAATTGAACTGCTATGCTTGACTATGATTGATGATGCTTAATTAAGGGTTGAATAGACTATTGTAAGTGATGGTGGATAATTTATATGTTAATGAAACCCATGGTGGTGTGTTGGTTAGTGGTTGTACTCTAGATGAACTATGCTTGTGTGTTTCTCCTAGAGGTATGAAAAAAATGTCATAAAGAAGGTGTACCAAGGGAAAAACATAGCGTAAGTGTTTGGTGAAGATGTTTTCTCTATAGCATTGGTTAGGGTGCAATTTCCTGGCTAGAGTTTTCCTAGGATGAGAGTTGTTAAACTATCAGTCTATGGTGGGTTTTGATGAAAATCTAATGTTGTGTGTCTTAGAACTGTTTGGTGTCTTAAGGTGTAGTCTTACATGAAATTAAGGTGATATCATTGTATAAGAGGGACATAGTATCCATAGAAACTTTTTGAAAGGTGTTCGGGTTAGTAGAACTCTATATATAGCATAGAGCATAAAGAGTTTAGTCTAAAACATCGTGGGTTGAAGGTGTGTTGTGAAAAAAGTCAATCGATGAGACCTCCAAACATTCTACCTCGCCTAAGTCGCTATAGCGACATGTACGTCTCTATAGCGACATGCTCCAAAGTATCACAATTAAGGCGCATTCCTTCGGTGTAAGCAACCAAGGCCACTTCACCCTAATCATTATTAACAACAACATTTTACTTAATTTTAGATAAAACCAAGGCATTTGAATGCTAAACAAGAGTTATGAAGTATAAAGTACTAAGGTTCAAGAGAACAAGCTATGTTTTTCAACTTTATGGTTCCAATTTAGCCTAAACAATCCAACTAGTCTTGCATTGCATCAATCCAATACCTAAAACCCATCTCAAATCTAACACAATATCATAAGAATACTATAGCAAAGCTTAATCTAACAAGGGAAAAACCTAGCCCACCTCGATGCCGAAGAAAGCTCACAAACCACTAAACCTTTGCTTTACCCTTTAAAGAAGCCTTTTCAAGATGCCAAGCTATCAAAAACACTCTCTACTCATTAGTACGAGTATAACGATAACCATATTGCATCATTGTGCTTTGGGTCCAAAAAAGACATCAAAACCTCCAAGAGGGTTTCGGTTAGGAAAATCACATTTTCAATGCCAACCCAACATTCATATATGATCAAGGAATCATAACCCTCAAGAATGGGTGAAACCCAAGATTATTTGAGGATAAAATCAAGCCCTCAAGCTTTTTGGAGTTTTGGTCAAATATTCATGAAATTCAAGCATGAATTTGAAGGATTCTTACTTTATATTCAAAGATATTCTTGAAAATATATGTTAATCAAGCTATCAATTCACCCCTAAGACTCAATTTTAAGTTATCACCATCTTTAGGGATTTTTCTCACAAGAGAATGGGTGGAAATTGGCATATTCGCAACCTAAGGGGTCTTTTTATACCCCTTCCAGGTAATTAGGTAGGGAAATCACACAGTTGTTCAATCATGCAACCTGGCTGCAAAAGAAGATATGGCAATCATCATACTTCTTAGTCCGATCGCACTACTCCCTGCACATCATGTCCAATTGTGGGCCACACCAAACAATATTTGAAACCTGGAATTTTTTAAAGTTTCGGCTAAGGCCCCAGGATTTATTCTGAATCCAATATATATAAATGAACTATGTAACTACACTACATTAAATATTTTAGAAGTAATGGCCAACTCGGATTTTCCATCTGAGGTTGTTTTGACCAACTATTGGTCCAACATCCATATTTCTAATTTATTAACTTTTCAACCAATATGTCAGAATGAGCTCATGTGTATCTGGACTAAAACCAAAGGTTTATCTATCCTAAAATCAATATTTTTGAGCTACTGGAGTAGTCAGAATTTGAATCTAAGATTGTTTTACTAATGTTTTCACCCTATGGCCATTTGGAACCAGTGAAGACTTCAAAAAATAGGGAAGTGGCTCAAAAAAACAAATGAACTACCCGATAAATAAACAGTCAATCTCAACAAGCAATAAATGTCATGGGGAATCTATGTAAAAGTTCTAATATTAGAAATAAGCAGTAATATGGAAAATGACTCAAAGAGTCATTACAATATCCACTACTAAAGGAACTTTCATCCCTGAAAATTAAAGATTAGGAAATACCTGAAGTCTCAAATAGAGGATACTAGGCTCGTATATCACTCTCAATCTCCCAAGTGTCCTCCTCTACTAAGCAATGTCTCCAATGGACCATAACTATAGGAATCTCTCTAGAGTGTAACAGTCTTACAACACTAGCCAAAATAAGCACCAACTCATCTTAAAAAGTCAAATGCTTATCTAACTGGACTGAGTCCTATCTAAGAAAATGAGATGAATTGGGAATATATCACCACAACATAGAGACATGGAAAACTAGATGAACATCAAAATCCAGAGGTAAAGCTAACTCATAAGCTACCTCACCTATTGCACAGAGAATCTCAAAAGGGCCAATATATCTCAGACTGAGCTTGCCCTTCCTCTTAAACCTCATCACACCCTTCATGGGTGATACACAGACGAATAAATGGTCACCAACTCCAAATAACAAGGCATGAAGCCTACAATCTAAATAGGACTTCTACCTACTCTGAGTCACTCTCAATATATCTTGAATCACCCTAACTCTATCCAATGATTTCCGAAGCATATCTGTACCACAAGGCCTAACCTTTAAAGTTTCAAACTATACAACTAGAGAAAAATATCTCCTACCCTAAAAAGCCTTAAAAGGTACTTTTCAATACTCAACTAATACCTTCTATTATACGCAAACTTTTCCAAGGCTATGTACTACTACAACTGACCTCCAAAATCCATAACAAAAGCTCAAAGCATGTCCTCAAAAACCTAAATAGTTTGCTCAGAATGACCATCGATTTCCGAATGAAAGGTTGTTCTTATATCTATCTGATTACCCAACTCTTCTTGAAACACTCTCTAAAACCTCAAAGTGAACATTAAATAACAATCTAAAATGATAAAAATGGGCACCCCATGCTAACGGACTATCTCCTTAACATATAAATGGTCTAACCTCTTAGCACTAAAAGTTATCTAAATAGGAATGAAATGTGTTGACTTGTTCAAACGATCCACAATAACAGAAATACCATCAGAACCATGGGAAGTATGAGGCAAGCCACTAACAAAGTCCCTAAAAATTATCCTATTTCTATTAGAGGATTGGTAACCTCTGAGTCAGTCCACTAGTACATTAATGCTCGACCTTAATCTGCTAACAATGTAAGCAACAAACTACAAAGTTTTCTATATCTCTTTTCTGACCACTCCACCAATAGTGTTGTGTTAAATCTCCATACATCTTGGTTGTGCCGGGGTGAATAGAATATATAGAGGTATGGTACACATGAAAAATTAACTGAATCAAGTCATCAATCAGAGGAACAAAAATACAACTATCAAACCTCAAAATACCCTTAACATCAATGGTCTGCTTCTCAAACTCTTCATTCAACACCAGATCATGAAGGAAGAAAAGTCTGTTATCCTTATACTGACGATCACAGATTTACTCTAATAGTGAGGACCTCACCTCTAAACTAGCCAAAATCTTCATAGGATTTTAAATATCAAGGAAAAATATCAAGTTAGCTAAAGACTGAATGTCCTATGATAATAATTTCTAAGAAACTGAAATACAAGCAAAGCTACCCATATTTACTTCCATGTGAATCAAGGCATCTGCAACCACATTTGACTTGCCTTGATGATACAAGATGGAAATATCATAGTCCTTAAGCAACTTCATCCATATACGTTGTCAAGCATTAAGCTTCCATTAGTCATAAGATGTTGAAGACTGTGATGATAGGTGAAAATATCATAATCCACACCATAAAGATAGTGCCTTCAAATCTTAGGCATGAAAACTACCATCGCCAACTCTGAATTAGGAGTAGGGTAGTTGTGGCCATGCACATTAAGATGTCTAAAAGCATAATCTATAACATAACCCTGCTATATCAATACACAACCTAGACCAACACCAAAATCTTCAAAAAAACAAGGTGAATCCCTCACCTTTAATAGGAAGAGCTAAAATAAAAGCTAAAGTAAAAGAGTCCTTAAGCTTTCCAGAGTTTGACTCATACTCATCATACCATAAAAAAGAAATCTACTTCAGAGTCAATTTGGTCATACGGGTTGAAATAGTAGGAAAATACTCGATAAAGCACCTACAATAACCTGTTAAACTAATGAAACTATGACCCTCAGTCAGAGATATAAGTCTAAATAAATCAAGTTGCCTCAAACTTTGCTAGGTGTATCATAATGCCTTCCTCAAACACCACATACCCAAGGAATGTCACCAACTCAAGACCAAACTCACACTTGGAGAACTTGGAAAAAAGCATATGATCTCTCAAAGTCTAGAGCATGATCCTCAAATGCTTTGTATGCTCCTCACTACTACTTGAATACACACGAATGCCATCAACAAACACGATCATGAATGAGGCCAAATAAGTCTTTAGTTTATTAAATCCATGAATGCAGTTTCGCATTTGTCAACACAAAAGACATTACAAGAACTCATAATGACCATAACATGTCCTAAAAGTTGTCTTTAGGACACACTCATCCTGAATACCTTAACTAATGGTAATTAGACCTCAAATCAATCTTAGAAAACACTTTTTCACCTTGAAATTAGTCAAACGAATCATCAATATGATTCATAGGATAATGATTCTTCACTATCACCTTATTAAGCTACCTATAATCAATGTACATATGAATGGAACCATCTTTATTTATCACAAACAATATAGGAGCTCCCTACGAGACACACTCGGTCTAATAAAACCTTTACCAAGAAGATCCTAAAGCTGAGAATTCAACTTTTTAAGCTTGGCAGGATGCAGACAGTATGTTTCTATAGAAATAGATTGGGTTTCAGGCTAAAGGTCAATAGTAAACTCAATCTCACAGACTTAAGGAATACCAAGAAGGTCGGTAAGGAACATATTATGAACCTCACAAACAATAGAAACAAAGTCTATTGACTGACTCTCCACTCTAATATCACAAATATAAGCGAGATAAGACTCACAAACCCTCGATATAAGTCTACTAGCACACATATAAGAGATAATGCCCATTAGATCATCGCTAATAACTCTCTTCTATACGAATTTGGGGTATACTAGGCATGTCTAAGGTAACGGTCTAGACAAAATAATCCATGATCGGATGATATTGAGATAACTAGTCCATGCCTAGAATCATATCAAAATACACCATATCTAGAATAATAAAATTATCATACTTATAAATATCACTACCAGTGACCCTACATAATCTCAAAACCCGATCCACTACTAAAGAAGCACACACTAGAGTAGATACACATAATATCAAAGATAATAAATCACTAGTGAACTCCAACTTTAGTGCATAGTAAGTAGATATATAAGAATAAGTGGATATTGGATCAGATAAAGTAAGGTCCAACTTACGCCACACAAAAATAGTACCTATAATTGTAGCATCTGAAGACTTAGCCTTGAGTCTAGCAGGTACAATATACAACTTACCATGATCTCCACTTGGCTGGGCACTTAACCGACCTTCTATCCTACCTTTCTATAAACCTCCTCGAGTACCCTAGGAACCACCTCTATTACTATGAAAACTTATGAGTGGTGAATTTACCACTCATTAATGCCTAAATCATGTATACTACTATGATTAAAGGTGTTGATGAGATGAATTTGTAACTTAAATACACTAATTATCATGTTTTACAGGCATATAAATAATGAGAAGAAAAAAGGTAAATGAACTAAAAAAGATAAAAAAGGGTAAAGTTAGTTCAAAAGTTGGAAAAGTAGGAGGAGGAACTGAGCCTCAGTTACCGTAATCACGATCAGAGGGTCGCGACTACAACCAACCCAAATTAGTCAAGGCATGCATTCGTAATGGCTCACCATAATGGAGAGAGCCACGATCGCGATCAGTCACTGGCAATCACGAAGGCACAAAAAATAGCCCTAGGGCAGAAATGTAATTTCCACAACTACTTATAATTCTCTATAGGATGAAAATCCGATCATTTTTTGGAGTCAACAACTAGATTTTTAAGTTTTTACTTTGTTATACACTACTAAATTGGGCAAGAATATTGTGGTTAATTTCCCAATTGATTTTAGTTATAATTAAAGTTAAATTAGAGAATACTCTTTCTTGCATCTTCAATGGAAGCTTTGAATGACAATTTTGGTACATTTCGTTCCTTATAATTATTAGAAACTAAACGTCTATCTTTGTATTAATGATTAAATAGGGTGGAAATAGGTGTGGATTTTGACTATTAGTGTAGAATCTTGGTTAATAATGTTAGATTTCACTAATACTTGCTTGTTGAGTGGGAATTTATAGGTGAAAACCCTATATTCAAAAAATCTCACATCCTCCTTGAATGAGAGATGTAGGTATGCTTATGGATACTATATCATCATTGAAATAAGGATATGGGTGACAAGGTATTAGCAAACAATAAAAAGACATTAGCTTATTCCTTCTGTGTTGTCTTAGAAATAGGGATGGAATGTGAATTTTCTATGTATTGGGCATCTTCCTAGAAATAGGGATGCCTAATTTAGATTTTGGGTGATTTTTTTGCCACACCGATGAGGTGTTTGAAAAGGTCTATGGATGATATTTTTGGTGGTTAGTTGAAAAACTAGCATCAAAGCCCCTAACCAAGCCTACCCATATAGTCATTAACTATATTTTGTATTTGATTATCATGAATCCATGAATTATTATCCCCTAGGAAGACATAATCCCAAGACTATTTTCACATTGGAGTAGTATAAAATTTTACTGCTCTTAATTGGTAGTTTAATTAGATTTTGCAAAAACAACCTTCCAACCCTCCCCCCCATATTTATTTGTCTTTTATTTTTTTAACATTGTAGGTATATCATTAGTAACTTTCAACACCCATAGAATTTAAAGACTAATTCCACTCCTCGAGGATTCAACACCAACTAAAGTTAGGTATTATATTTGACAACAATCACCTTCCCATATATCATAGAGTAAGTTGAGAATGATCAAAATTGCTCCGTTGTCATGGAGTAAAACTTAGTTTTCTCTTGTGCAGTGTTGACAGTATCTGTGGGTTTACTTGTAGTGGTAGCTATTTATTTTGGTTGGAGTTTTTATTTCTTTTTAGGTGATTTCCATATTGTCCATGACACAGTGATTGATCATGTAAGTGATGTTGGGACCTTTGATGGACCCTTTGATCATGAGGAGCAACTCTATGATATTGGATGTGCGAGTTCTATCAGCTTCCTACCTAATTAAGGGAACGAATTATTCCACATCCAAGTGTTATGTTGCATATACTTCAAATGAAAGGTCTCTATAGATGTTGTTGAGGCCTATCGCATATGCAAGTGCACGTGATCTTACAAGTACTATAGTGACTCAAAGAATTGGATATAGTACCCACAAGGACTACTAGATTAGTAATTTTCTCAACTTCATTTTCAACATTAGTGTATTTAAGTATTTTAGTTTATACAAATAATTGTGAAAATTTAATGAATAATCAACTAAATAAATAAATAACAAAGTGTGTTTCAATAGCAACATAAGAAAGGTTGTAAACAATATGCGTGAGGGTTGCAGGGTTGAGACATTATTAACAATCTTATAAATCTCTATCCTTATCGTTGTTGTATTGAATTTTGGATTATTGATTTGCAGGTTTTAAGCTATAATCATGGTATTCCAAGCCTCTAATATTCTACCTAAATAGATATTTCCACTACATCATTGAGTGGGGATGTAGTAATCCTGTAATACCCCAAACTTTTCCCTAAGCCTAAATTCATCTCTAGAAGGTTATGGAATGACTTTCTAAGTGATTAACATTTAAATCTTATTGAGCTTCCCTAATTTTGATTTTTTATCATGTGGGAATTTTAATTAACTTTCGAACGATATAAGATCTACCAAATCCGATAATCGGGCAAGAAGTTATGGCCAATTTAAGTTTTAGTCAAAAAAACACCGTCATTTTAGTGTTTGGTGCATTGTGGAGAGGGTCTATTTAAAAATTGTCAAATTCTAGCGAAAGTCCACGATAGCGACACATCACGAAGGACCCCAATTTCTCAATAGTCAATTTCCAGTGGCGTAGAACGATTGTGATGCGTCGCGCTGAAGTTTGAGGTCCCAACCAGTGGGATAACGCGATGGCTCCACATCGTTGTGACTCTTAGATTCCCATTTGTCAATTTACAGTGAGCCACCACAATAGTGGCGCATCACGGTGGCCCATAATTGGGTTTTTAGTTTAATTTTTCCAGTATCATATAGAAGTTACAAACGGCACTTTGGAATTTTTACAAGCTTCTTACATTGTACAAACATCAGAATTAAGGTCACTACAAGCATCATATGAGATTTTTCTCAAAATTTCCCTCAACCAAAAACCCTTACTATCTAAATCCTCTTCCAAGAATCTCAAGGGTTCACCATAGATTTTCTAAATTGAGTAAAGATTTAAAACTCCCAAGTCAAAAGCTTCAAGAACCCACATTCAAGAGTTTCAAATAACATCTCAAAAGCAAGTTGTTCATCCAAATGTATTAATCTAAGGTATGTGGGGTGTGAACAAGGGCAATCCTTTAGCCTTTGTTCCCAAAAGATATGTTTTTACGGATTACCTATGATTTTAAATATTGAATTTTATATCCATGGTATTTTGTTGAGAAATTTAGAGCATAATGTGATTGATTTATGAAATTTCATGGTTTCTTTGAGTTAAAGAATGTTATTTTTATGATTTTGAATATCATGAGCTGGATTTGAGCCATTGATCATAGTTTTCCATTGAATTAAGTATGACATTGTGATTTGAAGCTATCATTTGGTATAATGGTAGACTTTTGAGGAAAAATTACAAAGCAGGATGATTTGCCATGCATTTATATAAGTTGTTACAGTGATATTAAATATTATAAATAGTATTTGATATTTTGATCCTTACATAAGTTTTGAAATCCATATCCCAGAGTTATTCTCATAAGGTTAAATGCATAACTGGTTTCTAGTAAACCCTTATGCGAGTTTCAATGTGGATTTCCATGAGATGAGTATTGATAATTAAAGAGAGTAGTATTTAGCACCGAGGTAGGTAAGTTACTATGGTTTCATACCCCAGAACTACGTACCACCGTAGGAAGGACATTAATGGGGTGAGGATGAGATAGTGTTCACTGAGTTGAGGTTATACTCCCTGGAAAAAGTATGATCCCTCTCCCCAATGTGAGATTTCTTCCTTAGAAGGACAAGACGTTGGACTTCATGTAGCTCACATGGTGTATGTCGATTGAGAGAAACACCCTGCTAGTAAAAGTAAATAATTAGTTCCGGAAGTATTTTCCCTCAAGATGAGTTATTTTCTCTATTAATCAAGATAAACTTTTAAAAGTATGTTTCCCCAAGGATTTAGAAACTAAGGGTAAAGGCTCGTAATTTAATCAAATATATGTTTTGGGAAGGGAATAGAACTACAGATTTTAGAAATAAGTATATTGACTCACAAGATTTATACTATGCGTCCCATTATTCGTAATGGATGAGATTTATATTTTTGAGTTATTCAAGCTATGTGAGTCAGTTGTATCAGTATGCACGATTTCTATCAAGATTGATGATATTGTTGTTTTAATCATTACATACTCCCCCATATACTCAGTACATCCTAAAAGTACTGATCCACATATACGTGTGTGTGCTACATTGTCTCATAATATAGGTTCAGGTGCTCAGTATCAACAGTGACAGTAATCTCCGAGCATCTCATCTACTTCTTTATCTTTGGTGAATCCTTATGGTTCGAGGACCTATATCTGAAGCTTTTCCACTTTCATAGTATTTTGAACATTACTTTTAGATCAGTTCAAGTCATTTGGGAGTCTGTCTCAATGGCTCTCTAGTTTGAGTAGTAGATGATTTATCAGATTAGACTATCAGTGATGTTTGAGATTTTTCAGTATGTTGCTATTTAGAAAGTATTCTTTTGAGATTTTCAGTATGTTGCTATTTAGACAATATTCTTTTGGGAGTAGTAGCAGGATCAAAGGGTTAGCTTAGGGCTACTTATAGCCTTAAGCACCGTGTGACATCTCGGGATGAGATTTTGGGGTGTTGCAAATTTGTTTAGATGATTTATCTTCCTACAATTGCACAAAACAATGCTTCTAGGTATATTCATGTCCTAGTCGCTACTTCATCTTCTTTATTATTTATAAGAATATGAAATTTCTCCTTAAACTCTTCGACCTATCCCTCAGATTCTCCTTCAGGGTAAACAAAGAAACTATAGAGTCATTTTGATGGTGGTCAATCATTGAAATGGTAGAAAGAAGAGAACAAGAATGACCGATATGATAAATCAACGTTAACCACTCTAAGAATATCAAAATATAATCATGTTCTTAACCTCAACCCCATAACAAGGGTGTTTAACAACTCATGTTTAAAATTAACATCAAAGAAATATAATTAATAATACAAAAATTAATTTTTAATGATAAAAGTTCAAAGAACCCTAAGAGAAGTATTATGATTATTTTTGCCTCTTCCATACGTATGTTAAAAGTCCCCCCAATTGATTTAAAGTGTTCCTTTTATAGTAGCAAAGAATTTCCTATAATTTTCTTTTCACCACGTTACGGAGACAATCGTGGAGGTAAAGGTCCACGACGTGGGCTTATTGCGGAGAGCTACGAGATTTTGACATCTAGGAATCATCAGCCTTTGCGTTCCAGAGGTAAAAGAAGGGATCTGGGTCCGTGGCGTGAAGCTATCATGGACCTTTACTGGATTATGTCATTTGATGATTATGCTTCTCCACATCATTCCATACTTTCCAAATCTTTTTCTATCTTCTTCATATCTAATATGTCACTTCAAATGCTTCCATAGTACACACTCTCCTTATTATTGCATAAAAGCATGCCTAATTGCACCAAAATCAAACCCTGTAACACTAATCATGTCCATTAGCTCAAGAATACATTTTAGGCCAGAACACACTACAATAAACATATTTTAGCTAATAAAACAAGTATAAATATGGGTAAATATTGGCACCTGGAGGTATAAATATACCAAAGATCACCATCCCATACTTAGAAACACAGTTAAGCTTTGGACCACAATCTAAACAAGACACTTTTTTCGGGCACACGCAGGCTACACATGACTTATCAATTTTCACCACAAACATGTCATATAGCATATCAAAACACGGGATTAGAATTTTTAAACTCCATAACCTCATAAGTGGACTCTAGAATGTCGGATACTTATGCATATTATTCAATCACGCATTCCTACAAGTCACCCAACTATCCTCTACATGGACCCTCATAATAAGATGATTACCTAGTTGACTCACAATTTTGCAATCTATCACAATCTTGAGGATCCAAAGAACATATTTCACTCACTCATAAAGAATTTAACACATGATGAATGATGAACCATAGGCTTTTTGTTAGTGCACTACTCCACTAATATATGATTGTTCAGATTAAGGATCAACTAGGTCTTTAAGTGGTGTAATGCAAGCTAAGGGACGGGTAGGAACTTATTTTTGGAAAAAGAGTGGGTAATCTCCCTAAGCGCATTAATACATCACTAGCACATTAAAATACTTAATTAATAACCAATTCTTCACCTCACTTATCTTCCCTTTTTCTTATGTTTTGTCCCTATCTCATTATGCTCAGTTGGATACACTATAGAAGAGAATCTACTTTGTCAACACATTATTAAATTTTTCCTTAAACATGCTTTATTCTTTTCATCATCTGGCTCCCCATATTATTGTACCTTTATTCTTGCACTAATCGCTCTATTTTTAGGGCTTCTCTATCATACTATCACCTTTTTCCTTTTTTTCAACTCTTTACTCAAACAAATTTTCTTTATTAAAGAACCTAGGAGCTTTGGATCAAATCAAGGTTAAACAAAGAAGGAGTATAAGCAATAATGAGGCTACCAAAGAAAATAGGTTATAGGCTCAACAGGGCTAAGTAAGGATAATTACAAGGTAGGTAAAAAGATGTCTAAACACATGATTGTCAATAAAATGCCTACATATTCTCCAAAATCCAACACCCTTTATTTCACTTCATAAACACACCGGCCAAGTTCTAGACATCACAATGTATACAAAATAAATATAGAATCTCACTCATATTTAGTGCATGCTAGGTTCAAGTAGGATCATATGGACTCTCAATCTAGTTATTACACAAATTAATTTAAGCCAACAAATTTAAAGCTATACTATTGAGAATGGGTGAATTAAATTAGCATCCTTCTTTTAAATTTGACATACTTCCCTTTATAAAAAAATGGTTTCCATGTCATATAACCAAGTGGCGCAACACAAAGTCTCTCGACCTAGAGTTGTGGTTAGGTTCTATTTACTTCTTTATTTCCTAAGATTAACTCCCCTTAAGAAGAGTTATTAAAAATCACCTTAAGGGTGAAAAAATTTACTCCTAAAATTTAATTAAACAGAGATAAGCAATTACTAACTAAAGAATTATGAACTAAAAGTAATGAACTGATCAAAGAAAGGAAATCCCTATGGATTACCAATTCAGTCAACATCATAAATACCAATCATAGTCACTACATTAGTTAACAACACGAAAATAAACATCCACGAATAATAAAAAAATCCATGAACCCTGTAAAATACATAAAACACCAAAATGAAATGGACGAGGAATGAGGACCACCACCCTACACTTAAGATATAACACTATCCTCCGTGATTATGGACATTACAAAGTAAGGAGGCTGTGTAACACTCTATGATCAGGCATCATCCATGTTATAACCATTATTATCTTGACCATACGATTTAGCTCCCATATATGGGTCCACTGCCCCCTCCTTTTCCGAATTAATATCTAAATCTCTTAACTGCCTTTCCTCATTAGTGGGCATATTCTCATAAATAGGCGTAAAACACTATGGGCCTATACCCAACAATGTCCTGGCATGGTGACCAAGAAGATAATCCAGCTCCATAACTCAAATCTCCTCCATTATGGTAGGTGTAACCCCTATCCCTAGCTGAAGCACTTGTAGCCTATACATACGGCCTGTATTCTCATTAGTGTGAGTTTTATGTTGGGGCATAGTGAGCACCAGCCTATGAGCCATCGCTAAACCCTCAGTCCTAGTCACATCAATAGGTCATGTGTCTACTACTAATTTGTAATCTAACTCTTCTTCTTCGACCTCGTGCCTCCTTAAAACCAAGTTAGCAATCCACCAAACCCATATCAGTGCCCCTCATGGTAGCGTACATCCTTCATTGCAGAAATCATGACAACACCTTTATTAGTTTTAATATTATCTCACATTATAGCATAAATTAGGCACACCCTATCATGTTTCACATCCTTCATATATTTGTCCTAAAGAATGCAATGGTAAATAATCTTCCCCCACATATATGCCTCTCTACTCATTTGAGAATATGAGAAAGTCAGATGGAGGCCACTTTCTTTATGCTGAATCCACCTAGCTATAAACCTATTTCCACATAATAGGTTTCTTATGTCTGTGTGCGGTGGGGTACTGTTCAGCTGCCTTAAAGGATCTGCATCTTCCTCAGGGACACTTAAAAGGTCGTTCAAATACTGGGTTATAAAGGTTACCACCTGTTCGTGGATATTCACTTTAGAGTCTGGGTCCCTGGGGTCCTAGTTAGCATAAAATTTCCAAATGAGGTGCAAGTTGCACTCTGTGGGCTGCTTAAACAAGAAGTTCATATTCAGCTACTCTAACCTATGTACCATACTTTGGTACTCTCTTACTAAGCTTGCCCTGCCGATGAACTCTTATGTGCTTACTTGGTCTCATTGTATTTTGAGTATCATTTCTTTTTGGCTTCATTAACCTATCCCAGTCCATATCTCGGTACCTGATCATGGGGGATTGCCAAAGCTCTTGGCACCCAAACAATAGGTTTGCTCCTCTTTCTCGAGACCTCAAATGGCCCAGTAATGTCTATTCCTTTATGTAGATATCTAGCTATGGTACTTGTCAGTCAAAACTTATAGAAAATAAGTCAAACAGGACACCTAGTTTGACTATCAAACACTATGTGTGGAAGAGTATTGAGGACACCCCACACTTAGTTACTATCATAGGTGCATAGATGTATGGATGAGGCTACACAAAATTCCCCTATTCAATATTAAAAACTCTCTTGCATGACACCCCACTAACTACATGAAACAATTTTGGTAATGCTCTACTCAAACTTCACGAAACCATCAAATTTGTGATCATATAATTATACACCAGAACAAAATCAATTCAATCTCTGTTCAAATCATAACAACCATGTGAGTTCAATTCAACCACAGAGGCCAGCCTAGTACATTATATGCTAAATTTCACCCAATGGAAAAGAACATTCATAATTACATTAACGATTGCTCCCCATCCCATTAAAAATAACACAGGGTGCAACAATATTATTCATGTACCAACACACAGGGTAAGCAAAATGTAGTTCACATCACAACCTATATGACAATTCCTCCTAGGTGAACAAACTTGCATATCATTATAGCCCACTCAAGTGAGAACCACAATATTTTTAAACATGAAAATTCCATAAATAAAACATAT
The DNA here is from genome assembly GCF_002878395.1 of Capsicum annuum. Lineage (NCBI taxonomy): Eukaryota > Viridiplantae > Streptophyta > Magnoliopsida > Solanales > Solanaceae > Capsicum > Capsicum annuum. Next base: position 94,775,427 of record NC_061115.1, read on the forward strand.
ACATACATCTAAAATTTACAAATTCAAACAAGCTTATGTATAACTGCAAGAATCATTGTAGACCCACATGGACAAGTATAACAAAAAATTAGCGAACACTAAGTGTAAGCAGATTTAGGGATCACCCCACACTTAGTTGCTAAGATAGGTGTGTGTCATATCAACCCAAGGTACTCAGACTTCTTTTTATCAAAAAAACACCCAATATTTAATTTAATTCTATCATGCAAGCAAAACATTCACTATATCCTGATTCAACATACTCACAAACTAGAGGTACAACCTACAATTCAAAGTAAAAGTAATGCACATAAAGTGGTACAAGGTTTATCAACGCTCGAATCATTCAATGTGCTCACCCCTTTGTACCAAACATTAAGCATTCCTTCAATTTATACACAATAATAATGTTACTACTATATCTTAATAAAGAAAAAGTACATAAATTTGAGATCTTCCTCAAGTTGGAATGAAAGAGAGATTAGGAAGAATATTTCTTGGCTTGACTAGCTTTGAAATTGAGGGAACTAGGGAGAATTTAGAAGAGGGGGGCTGCACACTAGGGTTAGATATGGGGGGGGGGGATCGGGAAATTAGAGGGGATTTAAAAAGGGAGTTTGGGTGAATAGGATTGGGTCGGGTTAAAACTCGACCTGTTCATTAAATTCCCCTAAACAATTACCTCTTCGCGATAGGCTCTGCCATGTGGGCATATCACAGAGGCTTACTGGCATATGCCTTCTCATATTTTTCTTTTACGTGACACGGAGGTAGCTCTCTGTGATAAGCTCTGCAACATAAGGCAATCACTAAGGCTCACTAAAAAGTGCACTTTAGGGGAACTTTGTCCCCCTTTTCTTATCTTCCTTATTCCTCAATTTAAAGAATTTTTTACATACATCCTAGCTTCCAAAAATCCAAAATTCACTTGCTTATTTTCCTTCCCCATTCCACAAAATTTCTCATTCCTTCACTCTCAATAATAACAATAAAAATATGTAAGAAAAAGAGGGTTGCCTCCTACCCAACACCTTAGTTTTGGTCGTGGCTCGACACATCATTTTGTATTTTGGATTTCTTTTCTTTTTTTTCATTTCTTTTTCAAATAACAAAGAAGTAAACTAATATATTACATTACATTTATGGGTTCCCCCCCCCCCCACACACACACATTGCGTTATTTAATGTTGTGGTATGACCAAACTCAGTTTCATTATTCTTCAAAGGTGATGGATGTCTTGTGTATGTCCACACGATCTTCTCAGTAATACTTATCTCTATGTTTATTTACCAAGAATGAAGCACTTTTATCCTTACACCAGAGTTCAACAGCCCCATGAGGAGTAATTTTCACAACCTCAAAGGGTCCAAACCACTTAGACCTCATTTACCTGGAAACTCAACCTCAAATTAAATGCAGCACTTGATAGCAAGGCTCAAAGACTCGAGTAATAATTTGCTTATCAAGCTATATTTTAGTCTTCTCCTTATAAAATTTTGCATTTTCATTGGCATGTAAGCGAAATTCATCAAGTTCACTCAATTGTAACAATCTCTTTTCTCCTACAGTTTTCAAATCAAGATCTAATTTATTTACTGCCCAATAAGCCTAATGCTCAAGATCCACAAGCAAGTGACAAGTTTTGGTATACACCATATGACAATGAAAGGCCCCAATGGGAATTTTATAGGCTTCCCTATACGCCCATAATGTGGCATCCATCTTAGCTGACCAATCCTTATGTTTTCCATTGACTATTTTCTATAATATCTGCTTAATCTTTCATCTTGACACCTCTAATTGGACACTTGTTTGTGGGTGATAAGCTATGGACAACTTGTGCCAAACCCTATATTTAGTCAATAAATTCTTAAACCAACTATTTACTAAATGGGTCCCTCCATCACTGATGATTCCTTTAGGTATGCCAAAGTAAGGGAAAATATGATTCTTGATGAACTTCATTACTACTCTTGCATCATTTGTGGGGAGAGTTGCAACTTCTACAAACTTAGACAGGTAATTACTAGCCACTAGAATATACAAATTGTCATATGATGGTGGAAATGGCCCTATAAAATCTATACCTCATACATTAAGTATTTCTACCACAAGAATATTGTTCAAGGTCATTTCATGCAGCCTTGATATCATGCCCATTCTCTGACAGTGGTCGAACTATCTCACATAAGTAACTGTATCATTGGACAATATAGTCCAAAAGAAATTAAATTGTAATACGTTTTTTACAATTCATTCACCTCCATGATGGCCTCCATAAGGTAATGAATGATAATTTTTCAAAACCTGTTTAGATTCGGCTTCAAAAACACACATTCTCACAATTTAATCAGCACCATGTTTGAATAAATAGGGGTCATCCCACATGTTTTAGCAAGAATTACAAAATAATTTTTTTTGTTGACTTGTGGCCTCCGGAGGATAAATGCCACTTACTAGAAAATTCACTATATCAGCATACCAAGCAACGTATAATATATCCGGTGCCAACAATTGTTCATCCAAAAACTTCTCTAGAATACACACTGTATCATCAGTAATATGAGCATCACTCTAAAGTATCGACAAATGATCAAATACTTGATTTTCAGCTCCCTTTCTATCATAAAATTCTAAATTAAATTCTTAGAGAAAAGGATTACATATAATCAACCTTAGCTTTACATCTTTTTGTGGAACAGATACCAGATGGCAGCATGATCAGTATGAACAATCACCTTCATGCCCACCAAGTATGCTCTAAATTTATCAAATGCATGTGAAAGTACTAGCATCTCCTTTTCTGTAACTGTATAATTTAACTAGGCTACATCCAAATTTTTACTTGCATTGTAGATAGAGTGAAATACCTTACTTTTTCACTACCCTAATTCTGCTCTAACAGCCACATCACTAGCATCACACATCATCTCGAATAGTAATGCCCAATCTGGAGAAATTAGGATTGGTTCTTCTGTCAATCTTCTCTTTAAACTCTTAAATGCTTTTTGACACTCAGCCCCAAAGTCGAACTTTACCTCTTTCTCTAATAGCTTACACATTGTACTTTCTATCTTTGAGTAATCTTTGTAAAAGCATCTGTAAAACCTCGCGGGAGCAAGAAAGCTTCTGACACCTTTCATTAACACTAAATATAAGAGATTTTCAATGACCTTCACCTTAGCTCTGTCTACTTCAAGTCCTCTACGTGACACTTTATGACCAAGGATAATACCTTTCTTGACCAAAAATTGGCAACTCTCCTAGTTTAGTACAAGGTTGGTTTCTCCATAGCGAACCAAGACCCTATTTAAGATCTACAAGCACATATCAAATAAATTATCAAAAATGGAAAAATCTTCCATAAATACTTCAACAAAATCTTCCACCATGTCATAGAATATAGCCATCATGCAACTCTAGAAAGTCGTTAGTGCATTGCAAAGAGCAAAGGGCGTGCCTTTGAATGCATAAGTACCATAAGGACATGTGAAGGTATTCTACTTGTGGTCTTCCAGTGCTATGGTTATCTAGTTATACCCTGAATACCCATCAAAAAAATAGTAATATTCTCGTCCCGCGAACCTATCCATAATTTGATCAATAAAAAGAATGTGATAGTGATCCTTTCAATTGGCATCATTCAACTTTCTATAATCAATGCAGATCCTCCACCCAGTCATTATATGAGTTTAAATCAACTCATTATGTTTAATGGTCACAACATTCATCCCTCATTTATTTGGAACACAATACTCAAGGTTGACCCATTTACTATCGAATATGGGATAAACTATCCTAGTATCAATCCACTTAATGACTTCTTTTCCAACTACTTATTTTATCACAGGATTCAGTGTATGTTGGTGCTGTAAACTTGCTTTATAACCCTCTTCCATATATATTCTATGCATATAAAAGGTAGAATTGATTCATATGATATACGTCATTTGTGATCTAATTGCTTTCTTCTTTTTTTTGATACTATTAATACCCCTCTCACCTACACATAAAATATACCTGTAGGTAAAATCACAGGCAAAGTATCATCCTCACCAAGGAAAGCATACTTTAAATAAGAGGGGAGATCTTTAAGTTCTAGCTTCGGTAATTTATCTACAGATGCCTTGGGAGAGGGATCAATTAGCCTATTTAATAGCTCAAATTAGGTCTTCCAAGTAATAATGCTTGCCAAATTCAAAATTTGTACCATTTTAAGTGCTTCAACATTGCCATAAAGATTGTATCCTATCAATGCTAACTTAAATAGTTCCTTAGACGCAATATGATGAATGTCTGACTCAAGATCCAAGACTATAATAGCTAACAGTTCTTCATATATCGCAAGAAACTTCATTGTCTGTATATGTTGAATACCTCAACCTTGTCATGAGCACGCATGGTCAGTTATCCTATAGCAACATCGATAAATTAATGCTAATTGCAATAAAGGGACGTCCCAAAATAAATGGGATTTTTGGATCAGCAACAAAATCAATAATAATGAAATCCACAAAGAAGATGATTGACCCTACTTTAACCAATACTTCTTCAACAATACCATCTGGTTTACCAAGCGACCAGTCACCTAATTGTAAAATGACTGTGGTAGGTCTTGGGATTCCTATACATGGGTTTCATGATCGGGCTCCCCTAATCACGATCGCGATCATAGCTATTTCAAAAGATGAAGAGTCACACCTTCCACCCATTTTCCCCTTCAAACTTTACCAAAATTTTGTCAATTTACACCTATTTTTGGTCATATTTTGAGTATCCAAATTGTTAATTGCATTACTCTTTCCATCTTTCAGTCGATAGGTGCTTCAAATTCTTTTTTATGCATATGTGTAGGCCTTAGAAATTATGTCTTAGGATTGGCCTAAAATTTAACATTTCATGATAAATCTTTTATGTCATTGTGGTTGCTTGGTGTGGTTAGCTATTGTTAGTGGTGTGCACATGATTGGAAATTAATTAGAACCCAAACTTATTCAAAATTATAGAAATGTATTTTGCTCACCAAGTGTTTGATTAAACATCCAAATAAATTCCTTAATTATTTTCATATCTTCTAAGGAAAGGATCGAACACCAAGGCACTATGTTTCATATTTATAATGTAAAATGTTTGATGTAGAGCACAAATGGGAAATGAAATTAGAAGTTTAGGAGTTTGAGAAGTTGATCAAACTAGCCTTAGTTACACAATCCCAGTCTAAGGGTCGCGATCGTGGCAACACAATCACGAACTTGCCATTGCAACTGTGATAACTACGAGTATGATCCTTATCGGTCCCAGGAATTACAATTGTGATCCAAGCAAACTGTGATCATGATAATCGAGAATAGTCTGGTAGACTGGTCAAAATTTGAGATTTTAAATTTTAAGCATACCCATGTCCAATAAACACTTCCTCTAGTTCAATCAAGTTAAATAGAACATGTTTCTCATGTTTTCCTTATGAAATAATTACTTGTATTTGAATCCCAGGTACTAAATGATAGCATATGATAACAATTATTTTATGGCCTTGAAATGTGAGGTGACATATTATAAGTTCCTTATGAGAAAGAAGCTACTAACCGAGAGGGGGATCTCATTGGAGAAAGTGCCAGAGAAACTCTTACCCTTCTATGAGAGGATGGAGAGCACAGGATGGGTTTTCTCACCCCAGAACCATTTTGGGAAAATGAGCACTGGGTGAGGGAGTTCTACACGAATCTCAGCATAGTAGATCTCTCTAACCTTAACCCAGTGGTAAGAATCAAGGTCAAAAAGGTTTATTTTGGGGACGAGCAGATCAAAGGATTTTATGGGTTGGAAAATGTTTACATTAGTGTCTAAGAGTCCAAGGATTAAGCTTCTGTAGACAGAGCATTTATGTCTAAGAAGGGAAGCCCCATAGGCCACCACGAAGACTCAGATAGTGATAAGTGATTTCATGGCCGAAGTAAGGATGTGGACGACCATTATTTGTAGTAGAGTCTCCACCTCCACAAACCTGATAAATGTCATAACTATGCTTGCTCAGATGGTAGCCGGCCTCATGGACAATATTTCTCTGAATGTTGATAGGTTTAATCATGGAGATTTGGAATTATAGAAAAAAGAAGGGCCCATGATTTTGTTTCCATCATTGATCACTGAGCTTTGTAGATGATTAGAGGTTGATGAGGTATCAAAATATAGTTGGGTATCTCACAAGTTTCCTATTTTCACACTAAAGTTTCGAGGAGACAGAGCTCTTAGGAAAAGCAAAAAGAAAAAGGTTAACATAGGGACGTTAGTGAAGGATGATGTGGATTCACATAGGCCACCAATAGTAGGACCATTTGATGAGATCTTAGGCAATATAAGAGAACTGAAGGAGGTAGTGTCAAATCTACCTCAAGGGTTGAGAAAGTCTTCTAGCACCTGACATTCCTATGTTTCTCAATCCAACAACGAGATATATCAAGAGGGTCAAAAGAACCAGGGGGCCACTATTGCTAAGATTAAGAGCAACTACTCATTTCTAGCACATTTGCATAGGGGGCTCAAGGAATCACATAAGAAGATGAAGAAAAGGGAGAAGAAGAGAGACAAGTTTTTAACAAAAATATGAAAGGGGGTGAAGGACCTTTGGACGATCCTAAAACCTAAAGATAGACTACCTTCTCCTAGAGGTGATAGTGATGATGAGGTCCCAACTGAGAGGTCAGACTCATAGAGTGCTATAGGTGATGTTGAGAATGATGACAATTATAATTCTTTATTGCAGTTACTGGGAGAACCCTTTACTTTCTTTATGCCTTCTTAATTATGTAGTGTGGTCACTGCATGCTTTTAGTTAGGGGTGCCTGTCTTCGTATTTTTTATTAGGTCTATATTATTGAAATATTTGTGGATGTTTTATGATGATTTGGATTTTTTTTAATTCCGGGTTGTAATATTTAAGAACTCTGATGGTGCACACATTTTATGGATTAGTTGTTTGTTTCATCATTAGATTTTTATTTTATCTTTACCTTGGTTATGATGATGTAAGATGAGCCTTTCCCTATGATAGATTCAGTTACGACATTCTTACAAGAAAACTATCATGATTGGGTTTTATGTCATAGATGCATGGGAAGTCTATGTACTCGTATCATTGGAGTTTTGGGATCGCCCTTATACCTCTCTTGAATTCTGAGTAGCCATATGGTTTTCCCTCATGAGAGATGAGCCCAAATATGAGACAAAGTCTTTTTTTGGTGCCATCAATAGAAAATTTTGTGTGGTGTAAATGTGAAACAAACACCCTCCTCCATCCAAAAATTTTTGAAAACCAAGGGCACGGATGGGAATAATTTTGTTATAATACTTTACATCTTCTTCTGACTCCAAGGTCTTTAGTCTATAGTTTATGGTAAATATTTCCTTTTGCTTTCAGTAGGAAATGCAATGAGGCCACTTTGAAAAGTTTGCATGCCAAGTGCGGTGAGCTTAATTATATATCTCATGCATACTTGAATAATCTAGAACTTGCCTCGTTAGTCTTTCAAGCCTAATTATGATTATTCTTGGTTGGTGAAATGATCTTAGGTCTTTTTGGTGAACATATGAATCCACTTTAGCCTAAATAGCCTACCCGTACATAGAATAGTATCCTTAGTTACCCAATTTAAGCCTTCAAGCATTTCTTTGGCAACCACATTAAAAGCCTTGAACCATTTAAATTTTATCCCTCTTTTGAACCCTACCCTCCTTAAACTTGGAAAATGAAACTTATGGTCAAACACCTAAGTTAGGGGTGGTAAGTCTTGGAAGAGGTGACCATAGGCCATAATATTATAAGTGGATGCCAAAAAAGCTAAGCAAAGAAAGAAAGTAAAACAGAGAAAAAGAAAGAATTCATTAAAAGAAGGAATAACATAGATTACAAAAGAGATAGTCAAAAAGAGAATGCTTTAAAAGAGATCGCTACATCAAGGTAGCAAAAGTAGGCATGTGTGAATTTTGGAAACAAATAAAGTGGTCCATGGTCAAAAGTTTGGTTAAATAGTGTGATGTAGATGTTCAAGGAGGGTTTAGTCACTGTGTTCCCAAATGATATCATACCGTTTTACAAACCTATGTTACAAGTTTGAAATAGTCCTTCGATATCTCCAACCAAGTGTATTAATAGTAGTGGCAATTGAAAATAAGGGCAAGCATATTGTAAGGTACTTGTTAGAATTGAGAGAGTCCTTTTGAGAGTGAGTTTTATCACTTAAATCCATTGTTTCATAATATATAATTTGGTGTTTGGAATTTTCTTTTTGTAAGAAGGCATGTAGACTAATTGAGATGGGCGAAATTGTCATCTTCTAAAAAATGAGGCAAAGAGATATAGTTGAGTTGTTGTTGATGGAGAGTCACTTCTAGAGAGTTAGTGATTGTTGCATTGTTGGTCTTTAAAGACTTTTGTGTCCTTGAGACTGTTCTTCATATTGAGTGGATTTGTAAGAATAGCATTGCCCATGCTTTAAAGCTACTTGTTGGTATTAATCAAGCTCAAAGTCAATGTGATCATTTGATCATTAAAATGGGCTTACAATTTCATGGTCTCATTAAGTAAGAAGTAGTATTTCTTGAGGACAAGCAAAGGTTTTAGTAGGGGTGTTGATGAGTGGTGAATTTAAAAATCATTGACGTACAAATTCATGCATACTAGTATGATTTAAAGTTCTTAATGAGACAAAATTTTCATTTGAATAAACTAATTCCAATGTTTTTTCTAGTATACAGGTGATGAGGAAAAAAGAAGTGAAATGAGTTGAAAAGAGATCAAAAAGGGAAAAGTTAGTGGAAAATCTAGAAAAATAGGAGAAGGAATTGACCCTCAGTTACCGCAATCATGGTCTAAGGTTTGCATTCGTGACCAGCCCAAATTAGTCAAGGCATACAATCGCGATGGGCTCACCACGATTGCAGGAGTTGCGATCACGATCAATCGCAAAGGCACAAAAAATAGCCGAGGGCAGAAATGAAATTTCCCACAGCTAGTTCCATTTCTATAAAGGGCGAAAACCTTTTCATTTTTTGGATATGACCAACTAGATTTAGAAGTTTTTTCTTTGGAAAACCCTACTAAATAGGCAAGAATATTGTGGTTAATTTTCCAATTGAGTTTAGTTGTAATTGAAGTTAAATTGGACAATACTATTGCTTACATCTTTAATGGAAGCTTTGAATGACCATTTTAGTACTTCATGAATAGATAAAAATCTGTCTTGGTATTATATTGAAATAGTGTGCAAATATGTGTGGGTTTTGATTATTAGTGTAGAATCTTGGTTAATGATGTTGGGTTTCACTTTACTTGCTTGTTGAGCGGGAATTTGTGGGTGAAAATCCTGAATTCCAAAATCTCACATCATCCTTGAAAGAGGGATATGGGTATGCCTATAGGTCCTATATCATCCTTGAAAGGGGGGTATGGATTACAAGGTATTAGAAAATAATAAATAGACATCAGCTTATTCCTTTGCATTGTCTTAGAAATAGGTATGGATTGTGAATTTGCTATGTCTTTGACATCTTCATAGAAATATGGATGCCCAATTAAGGTTTTGGATGGATTTCTTGCCACACCCATGAGGTATCTGAAAGGGTGTATGGATGATATTTTTGGTGGTTGGTTGAAAAACTAGCATCAAACCACTAATTTAGCCTACCCATATCATCATTAAGTAGATTTTGCAATTGATTTTCATGAACCCATCCATTATTTTCCCCTAGGAAGACATAATCCCAAGACTATTCGCGTAGACGATTATTACCAACTTTTGTTCGTCTTAATTGGTAGTTTGATTAGATTTTGCAAAACAACCTTCCGAACCAATCCCCCTATTTTAATTTAGATCTTTCATTTTGTTTACATTATGGGTATATCTTTGGTAGCTTTCAATACCTATAGGATTTGAAGTCTAATTCCACTCCTCGGGGATTTGACCCCAACTCAAGTTTGATTATTATATTTTACAATGATCATCTTGACCATAAATCATGAAGTAAGTTGAGCGTGATGAAGAACCACTTCTAGCTGAGGGATGAACTACTCTAATAGGGGAATACTCTGAGATGAAAAAAAAATGTACCATGACTAGGGCAATCACATAAATAGTTATTGAGAAGCCAAAAAGCAAAACATGAAACATGAGTTAAACCAGAACCAATAGATCTGATTGACCTAGAGTAACCACCACAACTAGAATAACCCAAATATTAAGACCTCGAAGACTTACCACCACCTTTACCAGCGAGATCACTATCACTAGACTGGCTCCGCCAGTAATCTGAAGAGCTACCTGAATTGGTTTACTAGGGTCACTCTGAGTCTGATAAGATGGATGCGGAGGATACCACTATGAGAACTATGATATTTGGGCAGAGAACAATGAAAACTCCTACTTAATCTACCCAAATATCTAGGACTCATATTACATCACTGACGACCCTCACAATGCATCTCCACCATCACCCTAGCATAATCCAAAATCATAATAAAAGACCTACCTACAGCAACTAAACTCTGACTAGACATACAAATATGGAGACTCAACCGCCTAACAAAGCAACGAACCCTCTTATACTCAGTGTCCAAAATAGAAGGAGCATGTCTAGCCAACTCGTGGAAACAAGCCTCATACTCTGCAATTGTCATGGAGCCCTGCTCCAATCTAGAGAATTGATCCCTTAAAGGATCTCTAAGGCTGTGAGGCATATATTTCTCTAATAATATCTCAAATAACTGAGTCCATGATAAGAAAGAAGATTAAACTAGCCTAGAATCCATATAAAATCTCCATTAATGACAAGCAGACAAGTCTAATTAAAATATGGTGAAATCCACACCACAAGTCTCAACAAGGCCTAAATCACAAAGACTATTATTTCAAGCAATTAGAAACTCATATGCATCCTCACTCATTGCACTAGAAAACCACGTAGAGCCAATCTCAAGAAAATGCCCAACTTTTTATGCTTCTCAGAAGACATATAAAGCTGAGCAACTAATGGTTGAGCAACTACTGGTACTGGAAGACCCTCACTTCTAGGAGCAGCAACTACTGGTTTTGTCCCTCTTTAGTAACACTCTTATAAGTAGATTGTGCACCATTAGTTGGTATACCACCAATTATCTCTAAAAGTTAAATCAATGCATCTCTGAGAAATAAAGAAGGAATAAACCATGGTGGAGCCTCTGCTGGTCCCTAGCCCTCTGCTGGCTATGGTGGAATATCCTCTGGATCAATAGAGAGAATAGGACCTAGGGAATATAGCCTATCTTTGCCTCTAGCTGGGGACACATCATGAGGTTTTCCATGACCTCTAGGTTATCCATGAATAGGTGAATGATCCCTAGGCTCGATCTCGGGACCCTCATCTCGTGTAGGAGTAGCACGTGTCCTAGCCATCTGCAAATGAGTAAAGTCAAAGAAATACTTCTAAAAATCATCTCAGACTCTTAGTACGTTGATTGAAAGAAGTGAAGAACTCCTAATAATGTCCCATAGCCTTCTAAAGATAGGAAATTAATGTCAATGTTTAATCCACAGTACTCTATTTGACATTTACTCTTGTACCAACAATACCAGTTAAACCTATGCTCTAATACTAATTTGTCTCAACCTAATTTATGAGTTTTGATGACACCTACTAAATCCCATTACTAGGTAATCCAAACCATAACTTAGAGCTAATGCAAGAGGTTATTTGGTAGGAAATGCCCAACATATGCCTAATTTCAAGGACATAACATGCAAATAGACAAGTGTTCCAAATAGATAACATAGACGATACAGGATACCAACCCCATGACCTAGTAAAGTCCATACAAGAGAATCTAAGGTCAACAAGACACCCAAAAGACTTAGAATAGATTCTATACATTTGAATTAATACAAAAGAATGAATAAATATAAAATAGAAGGAAACGGGCGACTCAAAACTCCAAAGCTCACCCTATCTGCAAAATATCAACTCTGTATGAATAACGGTAAATAGAGATGGCAAGTACAGAGATCTCCACCAAAAAGGTACAGAAGTATAGTATGAGCACCAAAACAATGGGTACTTAGTAGGCATCATCATTCAACTGAACTAAATCATGATGTAAGAATGATAAAATACAAGATAGCATAAACTACGTAAAGTTACAAAATCAAACCTGAATCATCTCCAACATCACTATACATGATAAACAAGTAAGCTGGAATAATAATATAACATAAGGCATCAACAGATGCCAATATCAACATGCAAATATACATAAGCAATTTAGAATAGTAATGACCCAATAAGAATCCTCACATGAAAATATCATTACAAAATTAGCACCCATTCCCAAATTGGTGCAGAAAACTAAAAAACTCATCACAGCCTCTCATACGATGGGAAAGTACATGAAGAGAACAATGACACAATAAATAAACTCAATAATCAACTTTCATCATTATTTAATCATTATTCCACCTATATCATCAATATGCCATTTACTAACATTATCAAAACTCTTCAACTATTAGACAAGTATTCACATTCCATGATACCATCATTATTTAACAATCTGAGCATCAATATACATTAGCCATTATTTACTTGCCCTCTATTCTTATTATCTAATCCATTTGACAATTAGTCATCACATAATCTCTAATCATCATCCAAAAACTATTTACCACATAGATATTAAATAATATTCATTAGGAAAACATCATTATTAAGATAGTATCATTTATCATATAACCCATATTTACTAACAAATTTGGATTATCAACTCATCATTGTTAGCCACTTAATCAATATTCACTGCTAATCATCAATTATCACTAATCCTCTGTTATCAATAATTATAAATTTTCACTAGTAAATAATTATATCTGTATATTAGTATTAAACACTTATGGGCTATAACCTACATCACTAATACCAACAATATACCCAAATACATATAAGTGTATATTAGCATATAATTGCCATACGTAGGGCTAGTTGGTCTTGAACTGGTATATGTACATATAGGCATATCAATAAAATTATCATCTGGCCTTATCGGGTATCAATGCATCATCATAATTATTCTATATCCTTGTCAGGTATCAATATATAATCATAATGTCCTCTGACTTTTTAGGTCATAAATATCATCATAGCATCCTCTAGCCCTTTCTGGATATTATCATATAATCACAACATATTTTGGCTTTATTGGGTATCATCATATCATAAAAAAATCTTAAGTCCTTGTCGAGTATCATCTTATAATCATAATATCCACCAGCCTTGTCGGGTATCATCATATCATCAAAATATCTTTCGTCCTTGTCAGGTATTAATATATCATCATGATTATAATCGGTGGCAAATTCAATAGCATATGCAATCATATAATGAAGTTTCATGATTTTACCATAATTAAGGGCACAAATTCCCGACAAAAGTACTAAGCATGATTACCAACATAAGCCATGGCATAATTTCTGACATCAACATTAAGGATATTTTCTAGCATTAGTTTGGGCATGATTTCTTAACAAGATCAAACTCATAAGCAATGTCTCAAGCAATGTCTCATTAATAGAATAAATAAAGGCTAATATTATCCCAAAGGATAGTTTATCATTAGCTTATTCAATAAATACTCCATATCATAATCTATACCTTATACCTAGCATAGTTCGTATTATAATTTATGGCTTTGACAATATCGCTGCCAAGGGCTTCTTTAATAGAATAACTGGTTGCCCAATCAATAGCCAACATAATAGCATAATCAATAGCACATCATAAGCTTAACAAATAACTAGTAAATATGTTATAATCATTAGGATTACTTCTAACACCATTCATCATAACTAATAAGTACCAAGAGTCCTAAATGTTGCCTTGCAAAGGCATTCTTCAAGAATATAACAAACGTACAAATGGTTCAAGACAAAAAATACCCATTTTGACTTAAGGTGGGTCAAAGAGCCCAATTCTAAATCTCCAAAATACATACTAAGTCAATTTCTACTCCAGACTAGGCTAAGTATCTAAATCCACTCTTAGATGTATAGCAAGCCATGATTAATCCTATCGTAAAGGTTCTTCTCAATGACAACCACTAAGCCAACATCACAATTAAGGCAACCTTCCTTTAGTGTAAGAAACTAGGGCTACTCACCCTAATCATGATTAACTAGAGCATTTTACTTAATTTTAGAGCAATCCAAGGAATTCTCATGCTAATCAAAAGTAATGAAGTCTAGAGAACTACGGTTCAAGGTGACAAGCTAAGTGTTTCAACTCTATGCTTCAAATTTAACCTAAAAAATCCAACTAAATCCAAGTCTTTCATTGCATCAATAATACACCTAAGATCCATCCCAAATCCAATGTAATATCATTAGAATACTATGACAAAGTTCAATCTAATAAGGGATAAACCTAGCCTACCTCAATACCAAAGAAAGCTCACAAGCCGCTAAACCTTCTCTTTTCCCTTCTGTGAAGCTTGTTTGAGATGCAAAACTACAAAAACCACACTCTAAACATCAATAAAAAATAATTATACCTATATTACACCATTATGCTTTAAGTCCAAGAACTATAACAAAATCCCCAAAGAGGTCCCATCTACGAAAATCACATTTCTGAGGCCAACTCAATGCTTACACATGATCAAGGAATCAAAACCCACAAGAATTCATGAAAACCAAGATTATTTGGGACTAAAATAAAGCCCTCAAGCCATTTGGGATTTTGGTCAAATAATCAAGAAATTCAAGCATGAAGTTGAAGGATTCTTTCCTTAAATTTGAAGATATTCATGAAAATATATGTTCATCAAGATCCCAAGTAACCCCAAGACTCAACTTAATGTTATTACCCTCTTCAGGGTTTTTTCTCTTAAGAGAATGGGTGGAAATAGGCAAATTTTTGACCTAAGGGTCTTTTTATACCCCTTCCAAGTAATAGGTATAGAAATCACACAACCAGGTGTGCAATCGCACAACCTTATTGCAGAATTAGATATGGAAATTGTCATGCTTGTTAGTGAAATCGCACCACCCCTTGCAAATCATGTGCGGCCGCAGGCCACAAAATATGACAGCTGATTCCAAGTTTCCGCTAATGCCTCCAGATTTATTTGGAATCCAATATACGTAAATGAACTATGTTACCATACTAAATTCAACATTTTGGATCTAATATAAAAGTCATATTTTTTATCTGAGGTCATTTTAACCAAATGTGGGTCCCATACCCATATTTTAAATTTTCCAACTTTTTAACTAATCGGTTGAAATAAGCTCGGGTGCATCGGTACCTGGACTAAATGATTACCTAGCCTAAAATTGATATTCTGGAGTTATTTATCTCTAAGATTGTTTGGCTATTATTTTAGCTCGGTGGCCTTTTGGAACCAACAAAGACTTCAAAATAGAAAATTGGATCTAAAAACCAAATGAACTTCCCAATAACTAAATTGTCGGTCCTAAGAAGTCATAAATGACTCAGAGGCAGCTATGGAAAAGATCAAATGGAAAAAGTAAGTAGAAATACAAAAAATAACGTGACGGGTCATTATAGGTTTTACCCAATTGTTACTCGAAGCTTAAATTCAATTCCTGATAATATAATTATCACCCATAAGCATGTTTTAATTATTATCCATGGTTTATTAGGCCCATGTTATATCATTCATGCTGTTCTAAATTCCTTGTATGATTTACATGATTAGTTAAGATTTCTAGTATATGATCTATCTATCTGAGATTATTAAATTTCAAGGCTATTAAGCATTAATTATCATGATTTCTTGGATTTTAATCCATGCCAGTTGACATACCATGTTTTTCTATAGAATTTTATATTTACATAGACATAGAATTTTAAACCCTTGGTATGTTAGTAA
The DNA here is from genome assembly GCF_002878395.1 of Capsicum annuum. Lineage (NCBI taxonomy): Eukaryota > Viridiplantae > Streptophyta > Magnoliopsida > Solanales > Solanaceae > Capsicum > Capsicum annuum. Next base: position 94,791,338 of record NC_061115.1, read on the forward strand.
ATTCATGATTGTGGACTCTTGCTACGAAATTTTCCTTTTTCCTTATTATGATTGAATTTCAATATTAATATGTTCAGTTGTATTAGTAAGAGCTGGAGGATTATGAACACCCGATACCTAGGATTTCATGCATGTGTCAGTTGACATATTTTGAGCACTTCATATTATGCACATGTTGTTATTTTCCAGTATATTACTATATTGAGCATATCTATTAGTTTATGCTTCAGTGTCATTTAGATGGGAGTCATAAATAGTAGCGAGAAAATGCAGGGATGACATATCTCCCATCAATAAAAAGAGACCATTAGTAGAAGTATCTAAATTCTAGAACTACGATGCCATCATAGACTATAAGGGGTCCCCCTACAATTGAGGTATGACCCCTACTCCTTTGGGACATTAGTTTAGTGGATCTATTCCATCCAGTGTTGGTAAACTTTGCAAAGTATTAGCACCTTTCCAATTGAGCTTATAAATTGGACCCTTATTTACTCAAATTGGGGCATGTCAGTTCTTGTTAGCTCCCACAGTCCTCAGTTTATGTTTTAGTTCAACATTATGTATGACCTTGTAATCATTTATGTAGTTCTGTATTGATTAGTTACAAGTTTATTTACCTGGATATTACATTAGTTCACATTCTATAGTTTCAAACTTAGTATTCATACATGAACCCCAATTTAGTTTTACCTTTTTTTATACTATTGATTTCAATACTATCACAACTTTTACGTACAGTCATATTTTAAATGCATGTTTCAGAAAATTGCTTATGTCTTCCATTTTATAGAATGTTTTAAGTATTTTCATGACTAGTGTATATCTCACATACCCAGTATATTCCAAAGTACTGATCGCATACCTCTTCTATATAAATTTTTCATGTGATGTAGATTTAGATGTTGACTCTCAAGATCATAGTCATGCAGATCATAGAATTCAACCAATAGGTGATGAGTTCTCTTATTTTGAGGACTAAAGTTAGTTAAAGTTCTTGTATATAGTTTTCCTATTCATATGTATTGATTAGGGATAGTTAGGGTTATGTCCCGACAAACTGTAGTTAGTATTAGTAGAGGCTTAATAGATGGTTAGTCAGAGTCATTGTACATAGTTTAAGTTCCACTTTCTTTATATTATGATGTTGTAAACTTTGAACAGTAATGTATTGTAAGAAATTATCTCATGATTATGCTTTCATTCAATAAATTCAACTTTTATATATATTTTAATCGGTTGCTCAAGCATTATGCTAGTACATGGGTTAGCTTAGGATCACTTATGATTTTGAGCATCGTGTTATGACTAGGGGTAGTCTTGGGTCATGACATATAAACTATGGTTAATAATCATATCCATAGTATATATTTGATTGGATAAATAATTCTTATGCCTATGGGCACAGAGTTTGGAGGGATAAAGCATTGAATTAATGTAAGAAATTCTTGATTGTATATTATGTTGCGTATGACTCTTTGATGGGTATTTTGTGTTTTTATGAATCCATGGTGGATTGTAATGTGAATTATATAAATATAGGTGACAAAGAGATTATTTGATTTTATAATATATTGATTTAGCCTAATTATCATAAAAAGGATGAACTTGATTTTATATGTGTTGGAATATTGGATAATCTTGCTTAAAGTTAGTGTTGAGAACTGAATATGGTAAGAAGAGGTGGTGACATAACTTAAGAGTCTAAATTCAAGTCTAAGGATTAGAAAGTTAAACGTATAAAGGTGTATGACTAAAACTAAACTACAAGCTGAATGGAGTTGAATGATTGGCTAATTAGGTAGGTCGCTAACCTAGTAATGACTTGAATGTAAGGTTTGATAGATAGTAGCAAAATGTTGAGTCTTGATATAGATGGGGAGGATAGGATTAGTGAATGAATTTATGAATATAGGACTAGAGTTTAGACTGCTTTGGGTTGAATGTGCACTCCTATGATGAATACTTGAATTTGATAAATGTGGATTAATATACTTACTTGAACAAGTGGTGGATTGGTATTTTGACAATCTATAATTTATGAAACCAATAAATCATATCTTCTTGTGAATTAGTGTTTTAGGGAATGAATCCCATTCACAAGGAATGGTTAGCTCGAGTTGACCATGTGTTAATCATACATAATGAGGATATATTAAAAGTTTATTGATTGGACAGGTGTGATTGCTTATATGGTTGTGATTGATGTGATATCTATTATAACTATGGTATGTATGAATAATTGGACATCTTTATAGGATTGGTTGATATTATGATTCATTGGTTTGCTCGAGTGCCACACTGATATACTACATGGATAAGATCTTATCCCTTTTAGTTCATGGCTAGTGAGTGACCATAAGAGCCTTAGTCTGTGTGTACAAGGTATTTATATGTGTGACTATTCCTTTGTGAAATGATTTTATGATTACTATTATTATTGTTTCTTAGATAGGTCCCATGAGTAAATTAGGTCTATGAGCTTGATTGCTAAAGACAGTTTCTCGTGTATTTATGGAATGTACGTTCATTTCCATTATTGTTTATATATGGAGCCTTAAGTTGATCTCAGTTGAGTTTACAAATGCTTAGAATAATTGTTGTTCTTATTTCCATGTATGAATTGAGATATTGATCTTAGGCATATTTATACTCCTAAGTGTCATTATATATGGGCATTTAGCATAGTTTTGAGAACTTCATGATGTTCTTAATGAGATATTAAAGGTGTAATTTTGTGTTTATGTATTAAGTGACATGTTTATAGTGTTTAAGGTTATTCAAATCAATCTAAGAACCACAACGATCACAATGAGGTTAGATAATAAAACTAGTGATTCTAGCTTAAACTATGTCTGTTCTAGTGTACTCTGATTAACTCTATTGTGTTGTATAAGCTAAGGCTTATTTTGATGTTGTGGGAGACACTAAATGTTCTAGGAGAAATGTTGGATAGAAAAACAAGCTTAAATTTAGTTTGAAAGGCATCCATAAAGTACAGGACTTAAAGATAAATAAAAGGATCAAACTACAAAGGAAAAGTGGCATTTTAAGCACAAGGGTGTGCCAAACCCTCAAAGTTCTAAGATAAGGACATACCACACCCTTGGAAACTTTGTTGATGGCACATTCCAATGAGAGTGTGCATTATGGTTGTGTCATGCCTTGTGACATCCTAAGGGTGTGCCACGCTCAAGGGTAATTTTGGGCAAAATTCATCTTACACATTAAATAGGACACTTAGATCCTATCCTAAACATCTTGGATGACTTTGAAAGAGAGGAAAAATATAAAAGAGGCTCAAAATATGGTTTTATACTTTACTTTACTTTACTTTTATTTTTATTTATCAATTCCATAATTATATTTTTTTGAAAAACTATAAGTGGCTAACCACGCTTTATCTAGGGTTAAGGCTACTAACATGAATACTTAGCTTTCAATTACATTGGTTTAATGTTGATTATCATAATTGGTTATTCATATGTTTTTTTTTTTACTTCTACTGATTCACAACCTCTAGAACACATTCATATTTATATTGTGAGCCTGAAAAGATTCTTTAGATGAATTAAAGATAGGATTTGGGATTAGTATAGGAATATACCTAATTTTCCCCATTTAGTTCAAATACGGGGTGACATACAAATGTGTTTATATTAGTTCTCACATCCCCACTTAACAACATAATTGTGGGGATAATTTAGATTTACAATTAGAGGTTTGGAAGACCCTAATCATGTTATTAACCTCATAAATTCACAACCAAGATAATTAACTTAACCAAATAGATTGCATCGCTGATTAGGATTGTTCACACTACCTCAACCCTAAATTCCATCCTATTATTGTTCAGAGCACTTGGATTACCGTTATTTCTTATTGTTACTTCTGAATTTTGAAACTTGAACTCTCTTTAGTTACATCTAGCACTCATTTAATCATAGTAGTAAAGCTAGAATTGGACTGTTTGTCAAACACAAGTCTCTATAGGACGACATTCAGCTTGAAAGGGCGACTGTTTTACTTCCACGACCACATATACTTGCGTGTGTGCTATAATCATACTAAGTTTTTGGCGCCATTCTCGGGGACTAAAAAATTGGCAACCTTTTTTTTTTGTATTTTTATCTTTTCTATAAGTGTTGACAACTTGGTTTTAGCTTCTAAACTTGTAGGTATAGGTCTGAATCGCAAGTAAGCTGACACGGGAAAAGGATTTGGTTGACCCATATCTTGAACCTGAGTGACACTTACATTAATTAAAAAGAGAAGCAGTTCATCTCTATCAATTATGGAGAGAATCAGTTCTTCTCTATCCTATCTAACAAATTCCACAGGGCGAAACAATTCCTACACTCATGGATGAAGATCAACCAGCGGTGGGACAGTATACAATGTGGCAACCCTACTTACAACTAATCTTACCTTTGTCATCCACAGACCAGAAACTAGAGGTAGATTTGATCTAAAGAAGAATACGGTGCAATATTGCACAATAGTTGGCAATTAACATGCCTGTAATATGAGAATCCACAGGTTTACCTATAGAATTTCTTAGAGATCAGTGACACCTTTATTCCCATTCGAATCTCCACAGATTATATGAGGCTCACTCTATTTCTCTTCTTACTATTAGGGGAAACAAATAAACGGTTGAATGTAGAAACTTCAAAATCCATCACTACTTGGGATGTCTTGGTGATGAATTTCCTCATCCAATTCTTTCCATTTGCTGAAACTACGAGGTTACAAAGTGAGATCCTAAGTTTTAAATAGAAGCTAGATGAGAATATCTATCAAGCATAGGAGCGATTCTACGTATTTTCGGAATCATTTTGCAATAATTTGCTTTATATCTTCTCTCATTTATTTTATATAAAAATCTCTACTTTGTTTTGGATTATTCTACGTACCAGTAGTTTGTATTGACCCTCTTTCCCTACCTGGTTCAGAGGCATAGTTTTGGGGTCTAGAAAATTAGTAGATTCTTCAGATAGTTTTGCAGAGACAAGTGGTGAGCCTTCTATATTCGAGAAGGCATGATGTCTGGCAGTTTATTTATCATTTAATAGTTTTGGGTCTACTAAGGGCCTTGTCCCAATTTTCAGATAGTTGTTTATTTTAGTCATGTAGTAGAGATTTCATTGACGATTTTCAGATATCGATAGATATTGTGGGACATTATTTCCCATTATTGATTTCATTGGACTCATGACCATGTTTCCATAGTATTGTGAATCTTCTGCATTTCTTTTATCATATGAATTATGTGCATCATTACCAGATAGATAAGGGTGTTTTGGGCCTTCATAGTTCAGAATCCTCGTCACGGCCAGGGCCCAGTTCAGGTCATGACAAGAGGTTTTCTCCTAAAGGGGAGATAGTGTATTGCGTTGTTAGGGTCATCTGTGTATTCCAGGTGTAGGCGATTTAAGGCATCAAATTCTTATAGAAATGCATCGTGTTCACTACTCTATTCATCCAGGGGCCACAAAGATATACCACGACTTGTGGGAAATCTATTGGTGGGATAAAGACTGATGTTGCAGTGTTTGTGGCTAAGATCTCTACATTTTTGTAGGTTAAGATAGAGTATCAGAAACCTAGTGGGTCCATGCAGGATTTTTGTATTCCTACTTGGAAGTGGGAAGAAGTGAACATGGACTTATTGATGGGTTTGCCTCGTACTCTCTACCAACATAATTCATTTTGGGTCATTGTAGATAGGATAACCAAATCATCTTATTTCCTTCTAGTCCTTACCTCTTATTTAGCCGAGGATTATGCCAAACTCTACATCAGAGAGTTGGTCAAATTGCACGGTTTATCATTATCTATTATCTCAAATAGAGGTACCCAGTTTACTTCTCATTGTTGGAAAACATTCCAAAAGGGTCTTGGTACCCAAATTCATCTCAGTACAACCTTTTATCCTCAGATAGATAGTCAAGCAGAAAAGGCCATTCAGACTTTAGAAGATATGTTAAGGGCATATGCAATTGATTTCAAGGGTAGTTGGGATGAACACTTTCCTTTGATTGAGTTTGCATGCAACAACAACTATCATTCCAGTATTCGGATGGGTCCATTCAAAGCTCTCTATTGTAGGAGGTGCAGATCTCCAATCGGTTGGTTTGAAGTTAGTGAAGACTCAATTATAAGGCCTAACTTAGTATTCGATGCTTTAGAAAAAGTCTAGTTGATGAGAGAAAGACTCTGGGCTGCTCAGAGCTGATAGAAGTCTTATGTGGATGTGCGCAGAAAGGATCTCGAGTTCGAGATTGATGATTATGTTTATCTAAAGATCTCTCCCATGAAGGGAGCGAGGATGTTCGGCAAGAAGGGAAAGCTCATCCCCGATATGTCGGTCCCTTCAAGATTCTCAGTCACTTCGGTAAGGTAGCTTATGAGCTCAAATTGCCTTAATATCGAGCCTCAGTTCATCTAGTTTTCTATGTCACTTTTCTCAAGAAGTCCATAGGGGACTCAATAGTTGTAGTCCTTATTCAGAGCATAGATGTTCATAAAAGCCTCTCTTGTTAAGAGATTCCAATGGAAATCCTGGACTATCAGACTCGTAGACTGAGGAACAAAGAAATCCCTCTAGCTAAAGTTCTTTGGAAAAATCAGTCTGTCGAGGGAGCTACTTGGGAAGAAGAAGAAGATATGTTTACCAAGTATCCTCACCTCTTCTCCGCAAACTCAGATCTAGCTCAAGGTAACAATTCTCCTTAAGCTTTTCAATTTCATGTTCAGGTTTCAGTGACAAGCTTTGTATCTATTTCATGTTCAGAATTCTATTACAACTTAGTAGAAAGTGCCATTGAATATCCATTCATTCATTCATATGTCATTTCAGTTATATAATCATGAATCAGACATGCATTCTCATTGTGAGAACCTTAGTTCATCAGAACACTCAGTCATGCATTCATGAATCTATTACACATGGATCAGATATACATGTTCAGTATGATAAATTCAGTTATCAGTCATGTCAATCATGAGACCATGTTCTAGTCGTTCATGATCAGTTTGTAAGTCAGTTTATCTTCTCCCCTCTCACTCAGTCTCATTTGAGAATTAATGTACTCAAGGGAGAGATATTGTAATACCCCATACTTCTACTTAGCTTGAAATTGTCCCAAGAATTTTAGAAACTTACCTTGAAAGATAAATCTTTTTGTGTACATGTGGAATTTTTAAGATTTTCACCTTTTATTAAGTGGGAAATTTAATTAGCTTTCCAACGATAACAATTTCATCCCAATCCGATATCGGAGTAAAAAGTTATGGACTCAGATAGTTCTACAGGATTCAGGACTGTCATATACAGTCAACTCCGAATAGTACATAACTTAGCTAGTTCTATCAAAACCTAGACTGTCAGATACAGTCTCTCAGCATCAGTTATTTCAGCTACATAGATATCAGTATCTTATGTTATCAGTACTCATACTCAGTAATCATGTTCATGAACTTAGTTTGGTTATTATGTGGTCATGCATGTATTCTCATAGTCATGTAATTCAATTAGTTAGTATAGTTCACGTATGTGAATCCTTTGCATTCAACCTACCTCACATGCATAACAGTACATTTAAACGTACTGACGCATTTGCACTATGGTGTTTTATACCATAGGTTCAGAAGCACAAGCTCCAGAGCATCAGTAGCATTCCAGTCTCCGCCGTCAGAGTTAGCAATGAGTCCTCATCCTTCGAGGACATAACCATTACTTTATTATCTCATTAATTAATTTATTAGTTGGAATTAGTTAGGGACATGTCTCATCAACTCCTTAGTTATACAGCTCAGTCAGTTAGAGGCCTTTCAGACTATAGTATGTTCAGACAGTTTATTTTAGTTGTTTCGGGTATTTCATACCCTATCCATATGTTATTATTTATCAGTTATGTTGCAGTTTTTAACCTTATGGCCTTACAGCCTTTATTTCCCTATTTATATAGTATATTATGCAGTGTTCAGGTACAGATATCAGTCATAGGTTAGCTTGTGGTCCTTCGGGGTCATGAGCATCGTATAGCATTTTAGGTACCAGATTCAGGGCGTTACAAACTAGATGTGCAGATAGAACCAGAACTCCCCCACTTCTTTCTTGGAAACCTACCACCATCTCCACCACTCTACTTAGATGGCATAAATCTCATCCCTTGCCTTTCGCTAAACTCAACCTATTTCTTTTTCTCTTTTTTCACTTAATATATATACACCACCAATCTAGAGATATCCATATCTTTGATCAACTAAGTCTCCTTACTCTTAAGGACCAAATCACGAGATAATACCAAGGAGAACTTCCTCATCCGAGCTCTCAGATCTAACACCATATACATATCATACCTAGAAAATTGGTGAAACATCATGGCATACTCCTTGACAGACATATTTCCTTGCTTAAGATTACTAAACTCCTCCGTATTTGCTTCATTCAACTCTAGAGGAAATAAGCGATCCAGAAAAGTATTAGTGGAATCCTCCTACAAATATACTCATCAATATCACCCCTTGTCTGTTACCACTCCCTTTACCATTGGTACGCCATGACCTTCAACTGATAGGATGTAAACTCCACCCCTTCCATATTTGTGGCACGCATGACTCTGGAGATCTTTTCTATCTCATCTAAAAAACCTTGGGAATCCTCCTCCACCATAACACCAATATGTTCGAAAGAATCAACCTTGTAAATTGGACAACCTTTGTGGCCTTTCAAGATCAAGTAGAAGATGCACTACACTCAGCATGAGAAGCTACCAACTAAGAAATCATATGAATCGACTGACAAAATTCAGCATTCAACACGTCAGCCTATGGAACTGGGGAGGATTACAAAGAACTGATAGAACTCACAAACTATCAGGTATCGGACCCATAGAACGAGTATGTACTCTATAAGTAGAGAGATTCCCATCAACATTATTCCCATTTAGGACGTAAAGGTTTGCAGGAACTTCAGATCTTCTTGGAGGCATGATCTAAAAGACGAGCAAATGAAAATCAAGTGGATCCAAGACATTAAACTCTATAGCTCAAAATAAGACAACAAGAAAGTAAAACACTCCTAAATGCCTTGTAACCTCTCTCTTATAAGTGTGGCATTCTATTCACCCATAAAAGAGATTCTACCCGACACGACTTTGTGGATACCCAATTGATAGTGAACCTAGGCTCTAATACTAAGTTGAAAGACCTAAAAGTGGGCCTTGTAATATGGGCATCTCAAGACCAACAAGGATTGGAGATTACCCTATTAACCCTACTTAATCATCATATCAATCCACAAATATTGGATAAACTCCCAACACATAATAAGATAGAAGAAACAAATCTAACATTAATAACTTACAAAAGTATAGCCATTCATTATCAACATTAAACTTCCAATCTACCTAAGTCCATAGTCATCCACAAGCCTCTATAAATTCGAAGTCAATAATATGTCTAGACAAGCCCCTGACAATAGCAAAAACCAAATCAAAAATAAGTCTATGACATAAGCTAAGAAGACCATGAAATAATTGCCTTTTGAAAGATGGAAGCGAAGACAGTTAGTGGTTAGAATGATAGTATGTAACTCAAGGGTAAGGATAAAATAATGTTATTATTCAATACCATGTCAAACCATCACAAGATACCATATTTATACACATAGGAATTCAAATACACATGGATACATCAAGTGTTAAAAGATAACAAGGACTTAGCATACATTTCAAAGCACTTAAACACGAATCATAAAGTGGAGGACTCTAACCCTCCACCTCTTAGGTTATATCGAGCAAGAGTACTCTAACCTCAAGACATCTTATTAAGAAAGTGGACTCTAACCACGAGCCTTTTTTATTAGTCAAGTAGACTCTAACGATAAGCCATTTCATTAGACAAGTGGACTTTAACCATGAGCCATTTCTTTATGCAAGTAGACTCTAACCACAAGCCATTTTATTACGCAAGTGGACTCCAACCACAAGACGTCCTTCTCATTATTTGTCAACATTGGGATCTAACCCTTTTCTATTCATTTACATCACACCATTCACATTTAGGGACTCTAACCCATTCAACCATTTCAAGCCATCAAGGCCACAATTCAATATCATACATAACTGTAAGGTATTCATGAATCAAATACCAATCAATTACTTTAACATGCCAATACATTAGTTTCAGATATTATTCAAGTCAAATTGTGGTCATCAAGACCTTTATTAAATTAATAATTATTACTCTTACACCAATCTTTAGTTCAAACACAATTTGATGCCATGGTAGGGACTCTAACCCTTTTTAACCAATCTAACCACCAAGGGCACCATTTAACTCATTAAATGGCAAACAAAGAATTTACAAGATTATTTACCAATCATTCTTACTCATTAAGCCATTTTCTTAGTTCAAATCACCATCAACATGTGACTAATTATTTCTAGTGGACATTTTACCAAACACCTTGAGGCCATTCCTTTATCATGACCAAAATCCAAGTGAAAACCTTCAGTATTAGGGTTAGTCAGGATCCATTTGTTAAACCAAAATCAAAATGATCCCATATATGCAAACCATCACAAAAAACAAGTATAAACACAAGTTTAAACAAGAGTAAACATTACCCATCATATTATATCTTAAACCTCACCATTTGTCTCAAAAATAACCATCAATGATTCATAAACAATGTTTAAATAACATTATATTTGAGAAATAATAATATGGAAAGAGTCACATTCCTTATATAAATGATTCATAGAAGGATTCTTGACCGTCTTAGCCTTTGATGTAGATTCTCAAAACCCTATCCTCCAATCTTGATGAAGAAGTTTTTAAGAGTGTTTTGGGATGTTTTTGATCTTGTATATGTTAAGAATCAAGGGCCAAATAAGGTTATTAGTCATGGTTTATAAGGGTTTAGGTGTGGGAAATGTCCAAAATATTCTTAGCTAAAAGATGTAAAATGAGCTCCTAAGAATGTATGACTCCATGTCTAAACCGTACCCTAGTGTACGAGTGGTACCCTAACTTATACCCTAGGCCTCAACATACACCCCCAAATTTATCAAAGGTAAGACTACCCAAACATGACTCATATCCAAAGGTACTATTGATACCAAGCAACCCGTACCCATGTCAGTGTCCACTAGATCATGACTAACACTTCATACGATGAGGCAGTATATGACCCGTACCCTAATATACAACTAAGAAGGGGCTAAGTCAGACCTTGGACTGTGTGTCACCAACCTAGACTAGTCTTTATATGAGAAGCGAGGCTACTAGTCATATGCTACAATACAATTGGTATTCTCTATTCGTACCCATCCTAGACTTAAATCTTAGGGAAATTTTTTAGGGTACAAAGCCTAGGTGTTTCACAACCATAATTGGCAGAGTCAGTCCAATTACTTATGGGGTAGAAATTAGGCTCAGACTCAATAGTTTCAGGAAAAATAGAGTATTCAAAATAATAAATAGAATAGTAACATAGAAGAGACTTTGAAAAGATTCTAGCTAACCATCAACAAATGGATGCAAAAATAAAAAATCAACAACTAACATAGAATAACTTAGAGACACAGTTGGAGCACCAAGCTCAAGCACAGAATACATGACCTCAAGGGGATTTGCCTAGTGATACAGATACTTCAAAGCAAGTAATGGTAATTATTTTGAGGAGTTATAAGTACCTGATTGACAAATCTACATTGAAAAATTAGGAGGTACTTGCAGAGTTAATTCTATAATATTCAGATAATAAACAAGTTAAAACAAAAGAATCTAAAAATTTAGGAAAGTCTGAGTACCCAAAGGAAAAGATAGTTGAGGGTACACAAAAGAGATCCCACCACCATTCCCTCAAAGGCTAAAGAAGACTAAAATGGATGTAGGTTTTAAGAAGTTATTTGACACGTTCAGAGAACTTCACATTAGCCTTCCTTTGTTAGATGTTTTGTAGGGAATGCGTAAGTACTCTAAGTACTTAATGGATGTGGTGACTAACAATATGAATCTAGGTGATATTGAGATAGTAGCTCTTAATGAGGAGTGCAAATCAGTAATGATGAGTAAAATATCAAAAAATCATAAGGACACTATAAGTTTTACCCTCTCCGTACAAATTGTTAAAAGTTATAAAGTCCATGATTTGAGAGATTTAGGGGCAAGCATAAATTTAATTCCCCTATAAGTTTTCAACACTTTTGGTTTTCTAAAATTGGGACCATGTTCAGTGGTGGTCCAAATGGTAGATAGAACAAGAGAAGTGCCCAAAGGAATCACATAGGATGTGCTCATTAAAGTTTGTAAGTTCATTATTCCTATTGATTTTATTATTCTTTATTGTGATGTATATCATAGTGTATCAATTATATTGGGACGTCCATTCTTGGTAACTTAAGGAGCTCTTATTGATGTAAGAGAAGAAACTCTAAAAATGAGAATAAATGATGAATACGTGGTCTTAAGTGTGTATAAATCAGTCAATACATCCTCAGTTTAGAAATATTTGTGTATTATCACAACAATGGAATTAGATTAATGTGGGGTGGTAGAGTGTAAGTATCCAATGACCTATTTGGACTCTTTTATGGATTTACCCAAGCCAATAATATAGCGCAATTTTGAGAAACGTCAAGAGGATCCTATAAAGGAAAGTTTGGAGAATGGTACAGAACTTGAGAGTACCCACTCAAGATGTCAGAAAAGAGTAAGATAATGGGATTTTAGGTAGGAGGAAGAGGATAAAAGAATACGATTAAAAATGGTGATGTGAGTCGTGCTGCAAGAATAAATAAAGCTTTACTTAGGAGGCAACCCTAGTTAAGATAGGTATATTATTTTTTTTGTTTTTCTTTATATCACCTTGATTTTGTGTTTGTTGTATGTTAACATATTAAAGGAAATTCAGAGTACCGGGGATCTTAGCTAAAGAACATGGTAATAACTGAGTGTAGGGTCCACTAGACTTTTGTGATGATTAAGAGGCTATTATCAAGGCCTAGATTCCACATGGAGTACTTATATCCTTACCTTTGATTTACACATTAGGGATAAAGTAGGATTTTAAGTATGAAGTGGTTAATCTCGTGATAGGTTAGGATAAAGTATTGTTATAAGATTTTTATTTTTAGATTTTCAAGTTTGTGACTAAATTTAAAAAATTACAAAGGGATTTTATCTTTTATCTTTGTTTTTCTTAGTTGTTGTTGGTATTTGGTAGGATCACACTTCACCCACCCCTTGGTTTTTCTTTTTTGCTCTTTTCTATGTGGGCTCTCTTCAAACCTAGTATCTCTTTTTCATTTTGCGAACAAATTTTAAATTTTTTGATTAGGAATAAATGGGATGTTCTTGCTAAGTTTTATGTGTGATTACATGATGCAATTTGTTTTTGTATGTGAAATCCGGTATAATGATTTGAATGTCTTATTTGAGACACCTAGGCTCATTTATATGACTCTTTTATGATGTTGGTTTAATTTTAAGTTCTTACTTATGCTTGGTGGAGAGTCTATAGATATCATAATTTATTTGAGCATGTTCCATATGTGATTGAGGGTTTTTGTTATATTTGCAAAGCTAATAAAGAACGTTTGGCTTATGAGATGATATAGGAATTTCTTTAGTATCTATGTTTTGTGTCCTATTTTTTACCCTTATTGCATTACCTTAGTTATTTTCATTGATCCTTTAGCCTATTCTTTGGTAGCCTCATATATTTCCTATTCCCTTTGTTTTAATTTACCATGAATTGATCTAAAGCTTCTAAGCACTTGAGCTAAAATATCAAGATGTTGTGCAATATAAAATTAAAGAAGGAGAAAAGTGAAAGTGAAGCCCCCAAATAGTAGCTATTGGTGTGTTGAAAACTCTCATGTGTGGTGGTTGGGAGTAATGGAATAAAAATCAAAATTGATCAAAACTAAATCTATAGATTTAAGATGAATGAACTAGCTTAAAGAGATGGAGAAAACAAAAGAGAAGTTGAAAGATAAAAATGGTGAAAAATTAATTGGTGATAGAGGTGTTTAATATACATAATGTATTAAAGTGTTTAGGGAATATAGTCACTATTACTGGCTAGAATAGTTCCTACCCATCACTTTGCCTACATTACAACCCTTGAATTCCTACATGATCTTTTGCCTTGATATTCTAATATTAGTGGAGTACCAAACTAAGGGAAAGGTTATGGATCATTCCATGTAAAATGTGAATTCCTTATGAGAGTTAGCAATATTTGATTCTTACACCTATTTATGTGATAAGTTTGCATATTTGTGAGAAAATATGGGTTTCTCTTTTGTGATAAGGAAACATGTTTGATGATGTTTAGTAGATTTGTATGATCTCTTTGTTGATTAATATGCATCTGTTTGACAAGTTGGTAGAGTTAATTCTTGAGGTCAGGCCATTTTAAAGTAGTGTTCATGAGTTTTCAATTGTAAAATGATATGCTTAATAAGGAACTTGCTATTCGTTTAGTCGTTGCAATTCTAGCTTAAGTATCTTAGTGGTAGAAGTAATGTGCAGTCTTCTTTTATTGTTCTTAATGTAAAGATTTAACTGAGTATTAAAAAGGCTTTAAGTGTGAGGTGGTGATCTTAGGAGTATTTGTACTCTTAAGTGTCATTATCTATGGTAGTTTAGCCTAGTGTTGAGGAATTTTTGGTGTGCTTGATGAGTTATTAAGGGTTTAATTTTATGTTTATTTATTAAGTGACAGTTTTATAGTGTTTAAGGTATAATCAAAACAATTTAAGAACTAACATAATCACATAGAGTTTAGATGAGAAAACTAGTGGTGCTATATTGAACTATACATGTTCTAGTGTGCTATGATGAACTCTATTGTGTTGTATAAGCTAAGGTTTGTTACTTGATATTGTAGGAGGCCCTGGAATGTGTTAGGAGAAATTCCAAGAATTAAAAAAGCTTAAATAGAGTTGGAAAGGTATCCACATAATGTGGGACATAAAGACAAATGGAATAATCAAACTACAAAGCAAAAGGGGTGTTTTAAGAACAAGGATATCCCATGCTATCAGAGATCTGATATAAAGGCGTTCCTTTTCCTTGGACACTTTATTGATATCACATTCTAGTGTGGATGCATGTTAAAGGTGTTCCATTCCATGTGACATTCATATTAAGGGTATGTCATGCCCAAGGTTAATGTTTTGTAAAATTCATCTTACACTATAAATAGGATACTTAGTAACTATCCTAAACATCTTGGACGACTTTGGGAGAGAGGAAAAATATGAAGGATGCTAAAAATAGGGTCTTATTCTTTACTTTATTTTACTTTTAGTTTTTATCTATGAATTCTATAATTTTGTATATTTGTAAAACTATGAGTGGCTAAACATCCACTTTCTAGGGTTAAGGATATGAACATGAATACTTAGCTTTCAATTACGTTGGTTTAATATTTATTATCATTATTGGTTATTTATTTGTTCTTGATTTTACTATTCTAGTGATTTGCGACCTATAGAATACATTCATATTCTATTATGAGACCTAGGGAGGAACTTTAGATTAGAACGAGGAATATATAGAGTGGGTTCTTATTCTTTAGATGAGTTAAAGATAGCAGTCATAGTCAGGATAGTTATATTCCTAATTTGACCATTTTGGTTCTAATACAAGATGAGATAAAAATGTTTTTAGATTAGTTATCACATTCCCACTCAATGATGAGTTGTGGGGCTAATTTAGATAGACAATTAGAGGCTCAAAAGACCATAATCATGTTATTAACCCCGTGAATCAACAACCAAGATAATTAACTTAACTAACATATTGCATAGCTGGTTAGGATTATTCATATTGCCTCAACCCTGGATTCCTTCCCGTTATTTTTCTAAGCACTTTATGTTACCATTATTGTTTATTGTTACTTTTGAATTCTCAAAATCAAACTATCTTTGGTTATATCTTCCGCTCATTTAATTTTAGTAGTAATGGTAGAATTGGACTTCTTGCTAAACACAAGTCCTTATGGGATCAATTTTCAAATCGAAAAGGCCATTGTGTTACTTGTATGACAACGTACACATGTGTGTATGGTAGGGTCATAAAAGGCATGAATATTTTTAGAGTTATTGATTATTGACATAGATATTTTTATTGAGTCATTATTGTGGATTGGGTTAATGATTGATGGTCAGGGAATTGACTTGGTTTAATGACCTTATTGATTGCACTTGACTGAATTATTGGGTGTTGTTTGAGAAAGTATTAATGGAATATATAATTAATGTAACTATTAAATATCATGGTTTTACTTGTTACAAGGATATGGTCATTGTTATCATTAATCCGAACGGATTGTCTTATAATTACTATTGTAATTAAACTAGTAAGAGTTATGATGTATGACTTTTTCCTGAAAGGTGATATATTATTAGTGAGATTAGGTGTAACAGGTACATGGGGAATGTCAAAGGTATATATTGACTACTAGAATTCATTTGATATAACTAAGTCAGTAGGAATAAGAATGGTATACTCTTTGGGTACACACGTAGATGAAAGTGATATAGATTAAACCATTATATAAGTTGTTGTGTTTTATTTCTATGATTTCTATATTGTGATTTGTTGATCTTACCTTTATCGACTAATGATACCTACCAGTATGTGTTGTTTGTATTGATACTATTCTTGTTATAGCCTTTTATGGTATAGTTTGGTTGCAGGTTCAATTATTGTTTGTTAGGTGATGCAGATAATGATCTCTATTATCTTTTATTCCGCTCATTCTATAGTGGAAAATATGTCCTATTTTATATTCCATTTGATTTGAACACTCTTATACCTATTTAGAAAAGGTCCTTGGAGAGATTTTTCATTTATCTTCAAACTTTTGTAAATCTGTATAATAAATAAAAGTCTTATTATATTACTTGATGAAAACATCTTATATTTTAAAGGGATGGTAAGTGGTTTTCTTATCTTGCTAAATTAGACTAGGTGCCCTCGCGATTTGGTAGTTTGGGTCGCAACATTAAAACATTTGAGAATATATTTTAGGATTTGAAAGCTAAGTTGACCTCTACTCTAATATGAACCTACCTGACGGGAGCAATAAATTTTCTATTTATTATGATACTTCGAGGGTGGATATTGGTTGTATTTTTATGCAGCATAGTAAGATCATAACTTATTCCTCCAGACAACTTATGAACCATAAAAAGAATTATCTGACTCGTGATCTTTAGTTGGTTGTAGTTGTGTTAGCTTTTCTGATCTGGCATAACTATCTTTATGGTGTTTCTTTTGTCATCTAAATTGACCACATGAGTCTTTAATACATCTTCTGTTAAAAACAGGTTGAATCTATGTCAGAAAAGGTGGCTTAAATTACTTAAGGATTAATATATGAGCCTTTCCAATCATCTTGATAAGGCAAATATGGTCATCAATAAACCTAGTAGGTTGTCCATGGGATGTATAGAACATATTGAGGAATAAAATAAAGGACTCACGAGAGGTATTCATTGTCTATAAAAATTTTGGAATATGACTCTTAGATTCAATGGATGGTGGAGTTCGTTGTTTAGAATGTTCCTGAACTGTCCTAACTGTTGGAAGTTAAGGAGAACAAATATAGTGACCCCATATTAGTCCATCTATATGAGAAAGACCACAAGCATAATGTGTTTGCCTTTAAAAATAGGGAGATGGTATCTTGAGGTACCAAGATAGATTTTGTGTTTCGAATATTTATGGGCTCCTGGAGAGGATTATGCAGTAGTACAACTTTCCAAGTATTTTATTTACTTGGGGTCCATAAAGATGTACCATGAATTAACGAAATTTTATTGGGGTAACAACATGAAAACAACATTATTGATTTCATAGTTGTCACGGTCTAAATTATGGGATCATGTGGACACCTACTCTATTTTAACTTGATAGGAGAATCCTCACCACCGACCCAGATATCTGGAATTAATCATAGTCTTTTTTAAAAATAACCTAATAAAGTTAAAAAAAATCAGAAATTTAGATAGAAAAATCCTCTATAGTTTCAACAATAAACTTCACCCCAGATCTAGTATAGACATGTACAAGAGCTCTACAACAATAAAGGAAAAAACAAAGCACAACTCCCACCATAGGAATAGGATGAGTAGAAGCTATTGGTGAATACTTGTTGCATCAAATGAGAAACACCAACTAATCCTGCAACATAATTATATCCCAAAAAAGGGTACAACAAGAATAGTATTAGTTCAAACTATTAAGTATTCTTAGACAAACATGGTTAGATCACATAAAAATCATAATGAAATCATAGAAGGAAAGCACTACAATATATATAATAATTCAATACCAAGATTTAAAATTTTATTTCCCACACTACCTTCCTAGTAACTTCCAATCTCATTTTTTAGTTGGGCTTGACCATATTTGTTATGATCAAACTATCCTATTTCTGTCTTACTATACTAACTTCCTCACTAACCCTGTGAATGTTATATTATTAGACAACCTATCATATCTCCCACTCAAAGGATTAACATTTGTTCTTTAGATGTTGTTATCATGATTATGCCAGAGTACTACCTCCAGAATAAGCGTTATAATGCCGTAATAACCACCATGTCACACTTAAACATCAATCAAATATAATTATATTAGAAGTAAAAATATATCGTATAATCTCAACCAACAATTTACCATACTTGGATGAACCACTTAAACAGTCAATTACTGTAAAAAAATCACCTTTTATCCAATTAATGATTTTACAATTACAATCATAAATATATGTTTAATAATAAGGGAGGGGTCTGTGACTTATAATTACCATAATTAAACAACAAGCCATTCATCACATAACAATTTTTGAAGAACAGTTTTACACTACCCTATTAGTCAAAACACTTATACACTATAACAAAACAACCATTGAAATAATATGGAACGATGCATCACAACCGTGAAACTAATCAATGAATTAATAATATGATATAATGAATCATGACAACCAACCCAATCAAGAAAAGTGTACACATATATAAGGGTTTGAAGAGGATGATCTCAGTCCATGTACCGTAGGGATGTGTTACCCAACCTTTCAAATATCAATCTAAAGGGAAGGTATAGAGTGGTTCACTTAGTTGTTTGACATAATTTTCAATGAGACGAGGATACCTAAATCTTGGATATGGAGTACTATGATTTCATTGTATAAGAATAAGGGTGACATTCAGGATTACAATAATTATAGGGGTATCAAGTTGTTGAGTCACGTTATGAAGGCTTGGGAGAGGGTGGTAGAGTTGAGGTTGCAGAGAATTGTGTCTATTTCTAAAACTAAGTTTGGATTTATGCTAGGATGCTCAAGTACTTAAGCATGTCATCTCGTTAGGAGACTGGTAGAGCGGTATAGGGAAAGGAAGAAGGATTTGCACATAGTGTTATCAACTAAAAAAGGCCTATGATAGAGTTCCCGGAGATATTCTTCATAGGTATTTGGAGGCTAAAAGTGTACCTATGGTTTATGTTAGGGTGATTAAGTATATGCATGATGGATCCCAGCCTTGGGTTAGGACTGTGGGAGGGGACTCAAAGCACTATCCCATCTTTATGGGGTTATACCAAGGATCAATACTTAGGTTGTCCCCTTTTTCTTTGGGGATGGATATTTTGATGTGTAAAATTCAAGGTGAGGTTCCTTAATATTTTATTTTTGTGAATAATGTGGTCTTAATTGATGAGACACATAGTGGAGTTAATTCTAAATTTGAGGTTTGGAGGCAAACCCTTAAGTCTAAAGGGTTTATGTTGAATAGGAACAATATGAAATATTTGGAGTGCAAGTTCAGTAAGGTGTATCATGAGTTTGATATGGTTGTTAAGATTGGTGCTAATTCTATTAATAAGAGAGATTGTTTGGAGTATCTATGGTTTATGATTCAAGAGAATGGAGAGATTAATTAAGATGTCACTTATCGGATTGGGGGATGGTGGACAAAATGGAGGCTAACCTTTGGAATCTTGTGTGACAAAAAAGTACCTCCTAAACATAAAGGAAAATTCTACAAAGTGGTGGTTAGACTATTTTTGTTGTATGGAGTGAAGTGTTGGCCTGTTAAAAAGACCCACATCAAGAAGATAAAGGTGGTGGATATGAGAATGCTTTGATGGATTGGTGGGTATACTAGGATACATAGGATTAGAAATGAGGTTATTCAATATAAGGCGGGAGTGGATTTGGTGGAATCTAATATAAGGGATGAAAGGTAGAGATTCTTCGATCATATGATGAGGAGGGGCACGGATGCCCTAGTATGGAGGTGTGAGAGTTTGGCTAGGGATGGTTTCAAGTAAGGTAGAGTTAGTCTGAAGAAAGATTGGAGGGAGGTGATAAGACATAACATAGAGTAGCTTCAGCATATCAAGGACATGACCTGGATATGTGTAGCTTAACCATCCTAAACTCAGCATAGATTCACTACTTCAGCACCATTATCGAACATTGCAGGTTTGAGCATTCCTTTAAACCCATTAACCTGGATATGTGTAGCTTAACCATCCTAAACTCAACCACGGGCTATATGGGTTCATTGTTATCCCCTAAATAAGCCTCGATGCGTGTAGCCATATAAATTGGAGATACTATCGAAGTAGGGGATTCCTATGTACCCTTCACTCTCCATGACACATATATACAAATGTAACATAGGGGATTCCCGTGTACCCCATGAGTATAGTATGTGGTCGCTATGATCAATCTTCATGTCGGCAAATATGAGTTTCCAGTGTCCGTCCATAGGACTCACACCTTTACGATTATCTATCACACCCTGCCATTGTTGCCCAATTAAAACCACTAGCACACAACTAAACTACCAAATCCATTTATTATTAATCAAGGCTATAAAAAGTGGTATCATCATATCGAATATAGCTTGAAAGCAAGGACCATAGCCAACCTTTTTGAAATAAGGGTATTCCCATGTACTCGGAGATTCCATTATCATTAGTTTACTTGAGGGATTCCCATGTACCCCACAATTAGTTCATTAGTATGTTTGCTTGGGGGATTCCCATGTACCCCACAAGGCTTTCAATTAAACTTGACCATGACCACCAAAACCTTACCATTTAACTATTAAAACCATTTAAAAACATCCAAACCCAATTAGGGTTCTATTACCACTTTATACCATGCAAGGTTATCAATAAAAGTTCAACAACGTAACAAAAGCATTCTCATAGGCATTTTATCAAACATGTTGAGAGTATAGTTTCGAAAACCAAAACCAAGTACCAATTAACTATTCTCATGCAACCACACATTCAAACCACCATTAAAACATAAAAAACCATAACTAAGACATGGGAAAACTATAATCAATGATTTATAACCAAAATCTACATCTTGTAATTCAAAATACAAAACCATACCACAATATACAATGAAAAAAATACATTAAATCATGCCTTTAATTTAAATAACAATGAGGGAGGAGTAACTTGCCTTAGATTATGAAGAAAACGGAGATAAACCATCCTTGTAAGCCACAAATTGATCTTATTGAAGAAATCCTAGCCTTCCTTGACCCAAGAGCCTTGAGAGAATTTGAGAGTGTTTAAGAGAGTTTAATTGATTTAAAAAAGGTTAATGAAGCCCCGAAAAGGTGCTTTGTGTTATGGGGTCTTAATAGGTTGAGAGGGGAAATGTCCAGAATACCCCCAACTGCAACTGTACAATTTTTTTGCATAAGGGTATGAACACACCCCCTCAAACCTTATCCTACCATACGAGTGGTACCCACCACTCTTACCATAGGCATTCCTTGGACCCCAAAACTGTCCAACATACGACCACCAAAGGCAACTCATACCTAAGCATATGATAAGTTCCCTAGAACTATACCTTTGGCAAATAGACTCCTCTAGGTTATATTTGGGCATCATACAGTTTGGCTTCATACCTCTAGTACCCTGACATATGACTAGTATGATCAATTTGTAACATGGATATAAACCAACCAAACTATACTAATTAATATACGGCTAAGACCCCTCTAAATCATACTTGATCATACGAAAAGTGACCCTAGTCATATGATGTCGATAGAGTTACAAAATTAGGAAATTTTTAAGTATTAGAACCCAGGGTGTTTTAATTCTCCCCTACTTGGAACATTCATCCTCGAAAGACGAACAAAGCCGTATAATAATGATTAATATCTCAATATCCTCATTTTGACCTTTAACAAAGTTAGAAAATAAAATGCAAGGAAATCAACCTTTCCTTCAATCAAAAACCAGAAAACAAAGAAGTTATGAAGATTACATACCTTAAGCATGAATATCCAGATTGGAAAACAAATGTGGATACTTGGACTTCATGTCTTATTCCACTTGCCATGTAGCCTCTTCCACTTTGTGGTTCCTCTATAGGACCTTTACCGAGGCCACTTTCTTAGTCTGCAACCGATAAACTTGATGATGCAAGATCTCAACCGGGATCTCCTCATAGGATAGAGAATCCAAAATACTAATATCCTATATAGGCACCACTTTTAATGGATCACCAACACACTTCCTCAACAGAGAGACATAGAATACCGGATGAATGGAGCTCAAACTAGAAGGCAACTCCAATTCATATGGAACATTACTAAGCCTTCTTAAAATCACCTAAGGACCAACATACCAGGGATTGAGCTTCCCTTTCATCCCAAACTGCATCACTCCCTTCATGGGAGATACCTTTAGGAACACCCTATCCCCAACCTCAAACTCCAAGTCCTTATACTTTACATACATATAGGACTTTTGGCGACTTTGCATATCCTTAATCCTATCCTTAATCACCTCCACCTTTTTCATAGCTTGATAAACTAAGTCTGACCCAAACATATCTTCCTCACCAAGCTCGAACCACCCAATAAGAGATCTATACCTCCTGCTATACAATGCCTCAAAAGTGGCCTTCCCAATACTTGAATGGTAACTATTTTTGTAAGCAAACTCTACAAGTGGTAGATGCTCAACTCAGCTACCACTATAATCAGTCACACATGTATAAAGAATATCCTCCAATATATGAATAGTCCTCTCTACTTACCCATCCATCTGCGAGTGAAAAGAAGTACTCAGACTAGTCTTTGTCCCTAAACGTTTCTAAAATTACCACCAAAAGTGAGATGAAAATTAACTACCATGATCGGTGCCCCATGTAGCTTCACAATCTCTTAGAGGTACAACCTTGTATAATCCTCAGAAAAAAATTTAGTCTTCACTACTAAGAAGGGAGCCAACTTTGTCAACCTATACATGATGACCCAAATTGAATCCAATAAATTCTGAGACCAAGGAAGATCGATAACAAAATCCATGTAGATTACATCCCACTTTCATTTAGGCAACTCAATTTTTTGACACAATCCCCCGAGCTTGTTCAACATTCACTTGTTGATACACTATACATTTGGTAACAAAATTTGCCACATCCATCTTTATACCATTCCACTAATACATCTACTTGAGTTCATGATACATTTTGGTTGAATCGGGATAAAAAATATAGCATGAATCTTGTGCCTTAGCCAAGATCCTTTCTCACAAACCATCGATGTAAGGAACACATAACCTCTCTTGGTACCGTAAGGTACCATCACCACCAATCTCAAGTACCATCACCTTTTTCCCACCTACATTACCCTTAATATTCATCAAGAAAGGATCTAACATTTTTTCTGCTTAATTTTTGCACCAAGAGATGAATGCACCACTTTTTGTACCAACACACCACCATTCTTGGAGTTTAAGTAACAAAATCCAAGGTTAGACAAATGGTGAATATCCTTCACCAACTCCAGCTTCTCCTTTTCCATATGATCTACACTCCCCATGGATAACCTGCTAAGAGCATCAGCTACCAAATTAGCTTTACCTAGGTGGTATTGAAGACTCATGTCATAGTCTTTGAGAAGCTCAAGCCATCTCTTCTCCTGAAATTTTGATATTTTTGAGTGAACGCATACCACATGCTCTTATGATCCAAGAAGATTTCCACGTGTACTCCATTAAAATAATGCCGCTAGATTTTAAATACAAACACCATAACTAATAGTTCCAAATCATGAGTAGGATAGTTGCTCTCATCTATATTTAACTTCTTAGAAGGATAGGCTATCACCTTACAATGTTGCATCAAAACACAACCAAGCACCACCTGAGATGCATCACAATAAACCACAAACCCCTCAGTGCCCTCTAGCAAGGTTAAAACTGGAGCCAAAGTTAGCTAATCCTTTAGCTTCTCGAAACTACCTCACAAGCATCTAAGAAGGAGAATTTTACCTTGTTTTAGGTCAACCTAGTCAACGAGGTATCTACTATTGAAAAACTCTCTATAAACCTCCTATAGTATCCAGCAAAACCCAAGAAGTTCAAAATGTTTGTTGGAGTCGTGGGTCTAGGCCACTTCTTAACCACTGAACCTTTTACGGATTCACTATGATCCCCTTACTGGAAATAATATGACCCAAAAAAGTGACAACGTTCAACCAGAATTCACATTTTGAGAATTTGGCATACAACTATTGCTCCTTAAGGTCTGCAACATAACATGAAGGTGATTGGCATAATCCACCTCACTCGTAGAATGCACCAGGATGTTATCTATCAACATAACAATAAATAGATTAAGAAAATAATGAAAGACCTTATTCATCAAATCTATAAATGCTGCCAGAGTTTTGGTCAACAAAAATGACATCACCAAGAACTCAAAATGCCCATACAAATTATGGAAGGCAATCTTAGGGATATGTACTTTCTTAATCTTAAGTTGATGAAACTTAGATCGAAGATCAATATTAGAAAAGAATTTTGCACTTTGCAACTGATCAAACAAGTCATATATCCTTGGTTGAGGATATTTGTTCTTAACCATCACCTTATTTGATTATCGATAGTCAATACATATTCGAAGGGAACCATCCTTCTTACACATGAATATCACTAGTGCACCCCATGAAGACATACAAGGATGGATAAAACCCTTATCCAAAAGATCCTTATGTTGCTCCTTAAGCTCTTTCAATTCAGTTGGAGCTATTCTATAAAAGAGAATAGAAATTGGACAAGTGTTCAGAACTATATCAATCCCAAACTTAATCTCCCTATCAAGAGGAACACCATGATGGTGATCAAGGAATTCCTCAAAAAATACATTCCCCATCGGAATCAAATACAAAAAAAGAACCTTCGAGTTAGAACTTTTAACCTAGGCCAAATAATAGATATACCCCTTGGAGATTAATCTCTGGGTTCTAAGATATGAGTTAAACCTCCCCTTAGAAACTAGGGAACCACCCTCCCATTCAGTAACCAGCTTACTAGGGAACCTAAAGACAATCTTATGTGTCCGACAGTCTAAGGACGTGTAGCATGAGTATTACCAATCCATACCCAGAAATATCAAAATCCATAATATCTAATTCATACAAATCCATCAAAGTATCCTTAATACCAACAGATACCACACAACCTTAAAAGACTCTTTTAGTAATCACAGAGTCACCTACTAGGGTAGAAATAAAAAAGAATCTAAAATAATCTTGGGACCAAAACAAAGATACACAACAACAAATGGGGTCACATAAGAGAGAGAAGACCCCAAATCAAGTAAACAATACATATTATGAGAAAAGAGTTTTAACATAACAGTCATGACATCAGTGATGCCTCGAACTCCTACCCAATTATAAGTGCATATAAATAGTTTTGACCACTAGATGATGAACCCTTTGGTGCCAACGCTGATGATGAAGTAATTTGAACCTTATTCGGCCCTAAAGCAACATTAACAACCAGGCAGTTTCTAAGCATATGGCCTGGATGACCATATTTAAAGCACCTATCCTTCCCCTTATCTCAAAAACCCAAATACAATCGCCTATAGAACCTATATAGAGGACATAATAAAGTCGACTGAGCCTCTTTAGCTTAAGATTGGTCACTCTGTGCCCTAAAGTTGTCACCACCCTACTGACGCCTATCTCTTGATTGCTTTGGGTAGGGAGTACTAGCTGTGGAGAAAGAACCAAAACTCCCCCACTTCTTTTTTGGCCACTTACCTCCATCCCTAACACCTTGTTGTTGGCTACCACCCTACTTAGAAAACCTAAACTTCTTACCCTACCTTTTTGCCTATCATAGTTGGCTTTATCTTTTGCTCCTCCACTTATTGCATATAAACAACAAACCTAGAGATGTCCATGTCCTTAATCTGCAAGAATGATTTACTTTTAAGGATCAATTCATCTGATAGTCTTGAGATAAACTTTCTCATCCTGGTCCTCATATCCGACACTATTTTCAAAGCATACTGAGAAAATGGTGAAACTTTAAGGCATATTCTTTTACCATTATCTTTCCCTATTTCAGATTAACAATTTCCTCTACTTTTTCATTCCTCAACTCCTAAGGAAATAAGTAGTCCATAAATGCATTGGAGAAAGTCTCCCATAAAGATGACTCCTCAATATCACCCATTTACCTATCCCATTCCTCGTATCAATGGTATGCCGCGTCCTTCAGCAGGTAGGCAGCAAACTCTACCCCTTCTAAATTCATTGCATAACCCTAAAAATCTTTTCTATTTTATCCATAAAACCCTGAGGATCCTCCTCCACCTTAACACCAATGCAAGTTAGAGGACACAACCTCATGCACTGGCCAACCCTTATGGACTTAGAAGATAGAGTAGCATACGTAAATATGAATCGATGAAGTTAGCAATTATATGAATAGACTGCTGAATCTTAGCATTCATCACATTATCCTGAGAAGGGCTAGAGGGAACCGGTGAAACTTCCAGGAAATCAGGGACTGGACCCTAAACTGAGTATGGATCACATAAGTAAAGCGTGTCAGATCAATATCATACCTAGTTAGGACAGAGGATTTATTTTGAACTTCAGATCGTCGAGGCATGATCTAAAAATAAACAAATGAAAATAAAAGAAGATTCAAGAACTTAGACTCTAATGTTTGAAAATAGAACTCAAAATAGAGAAATATTTTCTAAATTCCTTGTAACCTCTTCCTTATAAGTTTGGTGCACTACACACCCTTAAAAGAAACTCTACTTGATATGGCTTTGTGGACTCCTAATTATC
Source organism: Capsicum annuum (assembly GCF_002878395.1). Classification (NCBI taxonomy): domain Eukaryota; kingdom Viridiplantae; phylum Streptophyta; class Magnoliopsida; order Solanales; family Solanaceae; genus Capsicum; species Capsicum annuum. The sequence continues at coordinate 94,818,523 of NC_061115.1, forward strand.
CATGAACCTAGGGCTCTGATACCAACTTGACAATACTTAAACCTAGGTCCTTGTTGTAATGGGCCTCCCAAGTCCAATTAGGACCGGGGACCACCCTTGATACCCATTTCAACCTCCAAAATAGTGTATTAGAAGATACACCCTTGATACACATACCCTGAGTTGAATGAATTCCAAACATATAACAAGATAGTGTATTAGAAGATATAATGACTTTGGGGTAAGTCTACTTCCTAGACCAACCCAAGCAAATCAGTCCATCCAATAACCAATAAAACAGAGACAATAACCTAATAAGTTTATACATATAATCTAAAACAAATAGAATAACCATAAATTAAATATAGTCCACCAATGTCATCCCCAATACCAATGCCAATTCCAAGGCTCACACCAATACCATCATTGGCCATACCAACCCATAGTAGTCCCAAAAGTTAAACAATACTCAGTCGGTATATTCCCCTACCATAGAAAAAACCAAAGTCTACAAAATGTCCAAAGTGTGTAAAGAAAGCCACGAAATGAAATAGTGCCTTCCAGAGTATGGAATCTCACCACTTAAATCTAATACAAGCTGATCCCAATTCCAATTACTGAGTAAGACTAGTAGAATGGCTAGTTCCAACATCACATAGGGATATAGCCGCCCGAAGATGGGTTAGCGGATGAATGCTAGCAAGCACTTAGGATAAGGATAAAATAATACCAACGTTCAAAACAAAGAAAACAACCATATGCATACACATTCATACATATATATATATAATCCATGCCAGGAAATGGAACTAGGTTTAGCATGCCTTTAAAACTATTAACCTGGGTATGTGCATCTTAACCATCCTAGAACTATCCATGAGCTATATAGGTTCAGTGTTACCACCTGAACTAGACCTGATTCATGTCACCGCACGTACCAAAGATACCATAGGAGTAGGGGATTCCTATGTACCCTTCACTCTTTATGTTACATACATAAAAGTGTAACTTAGGGGATTCCCATGTACCCCATGAGTATAGTATGTGGTCACTATGGCCAATCCTCATGTCGACAAACATGAGTTTCATTGTCCGTCCATTGGACTCACATATTCATGATTAGGTATCAAACCCCGCCATTATTGCCCAATTAAAACCATTAGCACATAACCAAACCGCCAAATCCATTTATTATTAATAAAGGCTATTAAAGGGTTATCATCATTCTAATTGTAGCTTCCAAGCAATGTCCTTAGCAGACCTTTTTAAAGAAGGGATTCCCATATACCCGAAGATTCTATTATCATTAGTTTACTTGGGGGATTCCCATGTACCCCACAAGTAGTTCATTTTTTATTTACTTGGGGGATTCCCATGTACCTCACATGGCTTTCAATTAACCATGTCCATGACCTCCAATACCTTACTATTTAACAATTAAAACCATATAAACCAATTTAGGGTTCCATTACCACTCTATACTCTACAAGGTTTTCAATAAAAGTTCCATAATGTAACAAAAGCATTCTCATAGGCATTTCATCAAACATGTTGAGGACATATAGTTTCCAAAATCAAAACTAAGTACCAAATAACCATTTGCATGCTACCACACATTCAAACCACTATTAAAACATGAAAAACCATAATTAGACATAGGAAAACCATAACCAACCATTCCTAACCAAAACCTCCAACTTATAATTCAAAACCGAAGACATACCACAATTATTCCATGAAAGCCATACATTAAATCATGAATTTAGCTGAACTTATAGTGAGAAGGAAGTAATATGCCTTATATTACAAAAATGACGAAGAGAAACCACCCTTGTAAGCCTTAAATTGATCTTATGAAAGAAACTCTGGCATTTCTTAACCCATGAGCCTTGAGAGATTTGAGTGTATTTAAGAGAGTTTGATTGATTGATAATAGGTTAATGAATCCATAAAAAAATGCTTTATGTCAGGCGGTCTTAAAGGTTTATGAGGGGAAATGTCCAGAATAGCCCCAACTTAAACTGTACAAATTTTTTACAGGATTGTACAACCACACACCCTCTAACCATACCCTACCATATGAGTAGTACCCACCACTCATACCCTAGGTATCCTTTGGTCCTAAAATTGTCCACCATATGACCACCAAAGACAACTCATACCCAAGCATATAATAAGTACCCAAGAACTGTATCTTAGGCAAAATAGACTCATCTAGGTTAGACTTAGGGCATCATATGATTTGGCATCATGCCACTAATACTTTAATATATGACTAGTATGATCCATTCTTTCCTTGGATAGAAATAAACCAAATCACACTAATTAATGTACGACCAATACCCCCTCCCCAAACCTTACCCAATCATATGACAAGTATCCCCCATCATATGATGTCCAGAGAGTTCAAAACTTAGGAAATTTCTAAGGATCGAAACCCAGGGTGTTTCAATTATTAAGCTCTCCCTATTTCTTGAGAGCTTAGTCTACATTCTTAGTTTGCTTTATATGTTTAATATATGATAAGGGCCTTGTCTTGGTGTACATTACTCTTACTTATTTAGAGGCTTCACGGATAGTTTAATTATGATACATATGTTACCTTTCATTTTTTTATTTTATGTCATTTTATTTATGAAGCCTATGTTTTATTTAGACTAATTAATAAAGTCTTTTTCCTTATAACATATTTTGAAATATATTCTAGTAAATTCTTATTTCATACACCATTATATTCTCTTGTGAAAGAAATGACATTGACTCTCTACCATGTCTAGATTCTAGGCTCAAGGCATGACAAACTTGGTCTAGGTTTGACAATGTCATATGTGTGTATCATCATTCATTGTATTATTAATGAAAATACTACCATTGATAAATACCATGTTTTAAAGGTAAATGAACCAACTTCTAAAAACTTAATCAAGGAATGGGCCAATAAGATCTATTAGATAAGATTATGGAATGACTTAATTGTGAGATGTGATAGCAAGATTGATTATTTGATATTGTGATTGAAATAGTTTGCAAACCCCTCATGGATCCTCTCTTGGAAACTTAGGATTGGAAAGTGTATACCATTGGACAAGCTTGCATCATACTCATATTATGTATCATCATTATCATACTCATCTACTATATCCTATTTGCTTGACTACATATATGAACTTTTCTTATCTTATCATTATTTTCTAGATTGGTATGGTAATTTCTATAATACTATGTTGGTAAAATTCTCTCATGATATGATTTTTTTATTATTTTTATTTTAGAGACATGTACATATCTTATTTAGTTGAACTAAACAGATTGTCTTGTTAAATGTTGTTATTTATTAAAGTAGGGTGGTTTTCCTGAGTGCAAGTTTATTTAGTTTGTTTGGATAGGTTGTGTGATAGTCCTCATCATTATTTTGGATTAGGGTCAGTTGTCGATAATATTCTCTTAGTACATGTGTTTCATATTAACCTTTGCTTTTTCGCACCTTACGTGTAGGTACTGAGCGAGTATCCTGAGTATTAATTATGATTTTTATTGTATACTTTATAGAGTTGAGGTAATATATATATATAAATATATATAGATATTACCAGGTATGAGTGATTTTGTTGCCGAATTGATAGTATTTTTTGAATAATTGCCAGCTAAAAATATCTTTTAATTCCTAAACTACTAATTACTTTTGTAATGGCAATTAGAATGATGTTAACTCCTATTTATTCATTATCTATGTCACGTCATATGTTCTATGGATACAAGCTATTTAATGCCCCGAAGGATTCTTTTTTTTATCTGGACCCCGAGAGTTATTTCTTTTGATCTCCATCTTTTTACCTGTAATATATATTTGTGTCTATATATATATATATATATATATATATATATATATATAAATATATATATATATATATATAAATATATATATATATATTGCTTCATCATTCTTTTTCTAATTCTCTGCTTTTTGGAGTTGTTTTTTCGGTTAGGATATGTTGTTCTATACCAGTAGGTGTGATATGTGCCATCAAAGTCTTAATTTTTTATCATGACATATGTCAAGGGTCCAACACAAGTCTTGAGTTTCACATAATGTAGAGTTTCAAAGAATAATGATGATATGAAAATCTATTTGCATCCTAATGTAGTACTTGTACCTCATTAAAGATGACACTCTACTTAAGTCTTAGGTATTTATGTTATGCTATATCTAAGGTCCAAACACTCTATGTGTATTCATGTCTATGTTATATTCCTTGAACAAGGAGAATATAATTCAGAAAATGATCCTAATCTTACTTTATGATTGTAGGACTTTAAATCCTTTTTTATAATGCTAATGGTCCATGAACTCATAGCTGATGTTATGCTCATCCCTATAAACTCATACATTACGATATGTTCCAAACTCATCTTATGTCATGTGTATATAGAGTCTAACAACCCAACTCATTATTATGATGAAAATATGAAGTCAAAACCCCCACCAAATTTTACTTATGAGATTTTTGAGAGATTTAGGGTTGGGCTAGTCTTCAATGAATTTTGAGGATGTAATACTTCAGGAAAATCAAGCATTAATTTGGGTACTGGTGGTGATATTTGAGTCAATTTTTATATAGATAATTTTTTTTAAAATGTAGTAATTTTAAGCACTTGAAATAGAGATGGAAAACATCAGTTATAGCATTTATCGTGGAGGGGTATGTTTGCAATGTCATATTTTGAGGAATGTGTTGTAAAATGGTCATGACAAGAGAGAGGACTCGAGATTATACCACGTGACTACTTTTAAAAAAAGGGATCCTCTGTAGTATCACTACTTTTTTCTAAAAAGGTACCTCCACTGTGGAAGCCAGTATAACATCGCAAACTGCTATAGCGGTAACACACTATTTGACAATTTTAAAAACTCAAAAAATGTTTTTCCTACCCACTTTTCCAAAAAATGTGTTAGGGCTTAGAAAGGGTGATTTCTGTAGAATTATTGATGTTTTCATCTTTGGTGGTAAATTTCTTGCATTATAGACTTGAATTAAATCTTATAATCCATAAAAATCATTTGAAAAATTATGCATGGAGGAAGTTGACGGTTTATCCCTAGTTCATAAAATTGATGTAAATTGGTGGGAATGACTATAAAATCAATAAATAATAATCCCTAGGGCTTTAGGAAACGCTAATAGGAATAGAATCTTAGTTATTCATGCTAAATAATGTAGGGTTCATGAGGTTTAAGAAAAACATAATGATTTAAGGCAATGTTGTAATTAAAATAGCTATTTATTAATCCCTACTAGTTCAAGAAAGATGAACTCATTAAAATACATGTATAACCTTATTGTTATAGATCAAGAGAAAGTTTAATGGGACAAGAATGGCAACTTGAGGCCTAGAAGTGTTGTTGAGTGAGGAATTGGGGTATGTTACTATTTATTGTAGCAATTAGACTTGCTTGACTTTGTGCTTATACGAATTGAATGTTGTGATGACTTTAGATCACTACTTGTGATTATTGATTGACTGCATTTTCATAACTATTATTGTTGTTGAGTTGTCACGACGCGAACCACAACCTAGTTGTGAGGTATTTCAAGCCCACTGTGAGCTGGAAACTACCCCCTTAGCCTAACATTAGAACATAATAAGAGAATACAACAAAAGCGAATCAAGTAGTAATAAGAAGAATAGATAATGAAATGTAAACTCTATGAATCAAAACCAACATCCAACCCATACTTGTCTACAAAATCCTTTAAAACTAGAAATACCAACTAAGTCAGGACATGCACCCTACTATAACAAAAAGAATCCAATAGGAAATACTAAGATAGTAAAGGAAATAATGAAATGACCAGCCTTCTAGAAGTATAGAGGCTTAACACTTCACAACAGATCCACAAGAGTATTAAATCTCCTAATGTTGCATAGGAGCAATAGAAAAGCCCTCTGATCCTACATCATGAAATGATGTAGTGTCCTAGGAAGGTAAGTTGGATAAGCACTGGCATGTAACTCAGGAAAAGATATAAAATAATGCCAATGCCATAAACCAGTCAAAACCATATACACAACAATTATATTTACATATATAGGATGCTGGGATTGGGAAAAAGGTTATGAACCTGCAGTTAAACCATTAACTTGAACTATATAGCTCGCTCTGTCCTAAAGGCACCCACAGGCTATATAGGTGCAGTTCCCACTGCTGAAAGGGCCCCAGTGTGTGTTATGTACATGAACCGAGGAATTTGAAGAGAGGAATAAAGACACAAAGGCTCTGACCATCCCAAACTATAAAGTGTTAACCAAGCACACGATCATATAGACCCCATACTGGCAAATGTGGTTTGCAGTGTTAGTTCCCCTAGAACTACATATTTATGGTGAGATTAAAAATTCCTTTTAAGACTAAATTAAAATACTTTGCACGTAATCCCAACCATTAACCTTGGAGTCTTATAATTAAGGCATTTACCACTTTGTATCGTGATAACAATTACACTTGCAAGCTCATATAACCATTCCAAAAAAAACCATGTATTTGTTTGACTCTCAAGTTTCATTTTATAATTCAAACCATGGCTACCAAGTGTCTTTCAAATCAATTTTAGCCATTTATCAATTAATCCAATGAAACCTATTCATTATGCAATTATCCTTGTTCAAAAATCAATTTACAAAGTGGGTTGTATTTAAAGCTATTACCAAGCCAAAAAGTCATCAATTTGGGGAAACCCATGTTCCTCATTCTAATTTCCATAACAATGCACCCATTTAGTCCAAAAACCATAAATTTAAAGCATAAATCATCTATTTAAAACATGGGAAAAGTAATTCAAGTGATACCATTCAAAATCCCTCAACCTAATTTCAAACCCACAAGTTAAAATCGCATGCATATACAATCAATTGATGCCATAACTTAAATTTCAAGTTAGAGAAAGAGATACATGCCTAAAATATAGAAGAAATTGAAGTAAATTTGAAGTTCTGAGCTTGGATGGTGAATCACTTGTAAAACCCTTGAGTTTTCTTGGGTTTTGAATTTAATTGAGAATAAATGGTGTTTTAATCCTTAAAAACTAAAAGGAAAAGGTTATTTTATGTTTATAAGTCGTACGAGGGGTAAAAAGACAAAAATACCCTCTTACCATATGAAAAGAATAAAATTAGGATTTTCTAACACAATGGTGTAGTATGCCGCTATCGCGGAGGGTAGGCTCTGTGCCATGCCCTTATCACAAAAGCTAACCTCCGTGGCATACCAATATCATAGACCCTCACTACCTCGGGGTCCAAAAATGACCCTGAACCCCTTCTAAAATTTCTAAAACCTTCCCAAAACACCCTTTTAACATACCTAAACCTAATCCAAATCAAAAATAAACATTATGAACTGGAGGGTCAAAAATAAAATCATTGAAATTTTGTGGGGTCTTACATTATTCCCCCCTTAGGATCATTCATCCCTGAATGAGAAGTTAGGCCACTTTCAGCATGATAATTGTAAGAATACATCAAAAACAAATAACAAATTTGAAAGGGAATGAAATTCATACCTTAAGAACTTTCGCCCAATACAGGGAACAAGAATATGTACTTGGTCTTCATATCTTCCTTAGCTTCCCATGTAGCTTCTTCCACCTTTTGATTTCTCCAAAGAACCATCATTAAAGCTACACCTTCGTCCTTAATCCATGAACTTAACTATACAATCTCAACAAGGACTTCCTTATAAGACAAAGAATTTATAACACCAACATCCTCAATCGACACTATCAATGAAGGATCACCCAAACATTTTTTCAGCATAGATACATGGAAAACAGGGTGAATAGAAGCCAAATTTTCAATGCAAATACCATGGCTAACAACTCCAAGTCATGAGTTGGATAGTTTCTTTCATGAACATTCAACTGTCTAGAGGCATAGGCAACCACTTTACCTTCCTACATTAACACACAGGCCAAAAAAATCTATGCCACATTGCAATAAACCACAAATCTATCAGTACCCTCAGGTATAGTCAAGACTAGAAATGAAGGCAACTTATCTTTTAACTTCTCAAAGCTACCCTCGCAAGAATCCAACCACAAGAACTTCACCTTATTCTGAGTCAATCTGGTCAATGGAGCAGCAATAGAGGAAAAACTCTCCACGAACCTCATATAATAACCCATTAAACTCAAGAAGCTTCGAATATTAATCGGAGTCGTGGGTCTAGGTCACTTCTTAACCACATCAACTTTCTGAGGATTCACCATAATTCCCTCACTAGATATGACATAACCAAGAAAATCTATGATATTCAATCAGAGTTCACATTTAGAGAACTTAGCATACAACTTTTAATCTTTCAAGGTTTGCAACACCATGTGGAGTTAGTTAGCATGATCTACCTACACAAAGATGTCATAAATGAAGATAATGATGAATAAATCTAGCAACTAATAGAACACCCTATTCATTAAATCCATAAATACCATCGAGGCATTGGTCAACCCAAAAGGCATAACTAGAAACTCAAAATACCCATACCGGGTATCAAAAGTTGTCTTAGGAATATCCACTTCTCTTATCTTTAATTGATGATACCCGAATCGAAGATCGATCTTAGAGAAGAATTTGGAATCTTAAAGATGAACAAATAGATCATCAATCCTTGGAAGGGGATATGTAGGCCTCATTTCTTTGCTCTTAATGGAGGTCGGAATCTAAATGATTTAGACTTCAGAACATTAAGTGCATTTATTTTCATTAAGATTTTATCTATTAATAGCTCTGAATGGGTTTTAATCATTTAGATATAGAACCAAGTCTTAATATCTTTGAAGAGATATTCTGGAGTTGGACAATATTCACTACTCTATTCATAATTAGCAGTCACTACTACTAACCACCTCTGCCACCGCCACCCTTGTCAACCACCACCAACCAGCTCTACCATCACAACTACTATCCAAAATAAATATCGCTACCAACTATTATTGTCAACCTCCACCACTCCTATAACTTTTATTATTCTAATTATATGCACCGTCGTGAATAGCACCACCATCATCAACCACTACAAGCCAATCCCTACTACTGACCAACTCATCTATCACAATTAGCACCACTACTAACTATCACTATTACATCATATCCTCCATACATTCTTCAGCTGCCATCACTATTGTCACTAGTAAAGGCACTTCTACCACCACACCAACCACTACTATCACTACAATTCATCTTTACTAATAACCATCTCCACCATCAGAATAAATAATATCTCCAACTAGCACCAACACATCATCAACCATCAAGTATTTATGTTTCAGCCAACATAATCAACACCTCTAGCTACTGATATCAAGTAATATAACATCACCACCATTACCATCATAATAGTCACTACAATACCAACCATCACAACTATCACCACCAACTCTATTAATCACTAACATCAATCATTGTCACTGCATCCACCATTATAAACCATCTCCACTATCACTAACAAACATAAATATTTTTTCCCAATCAAATAATAATTTTGTTGTATTAAATTGCATACTTTTCTAATATATGATTAATTTTTACTTGAATTGTATTTTTTTATTTTGTAGATATAACTAAAAAAATTTGCACATTTAGATATTGAAAACAAACTGTCTTAATCATTTAGTTTTCAGATCTAGAGACAATATCTTAATCATTTAGATGTCCACTCAGATTTAGACATCTGAATCTTAAATAAATAAATGCAACCTTATTCTTTATCATTACCTTATTCAATTATCGGTAATCAATTTACATCCGAAGGGAACCATCCTTCTTGTGCATGAATAACACCAGTGCACCCCCCAAGGACACAGTGGGATGTATAAAACCCTTGTCTAAAAGATCCTTTAGTTCCTCCTTGAGCTCTTTTAACTCAACTAGAGCCATTCTATAAGGGATAATAGAAATTAGACGAGTGTCCAAAACAAGATCAATACCAAAATCAATCTTCATATTAGGTGGGAAACCGAGAAGGTCGTCATGGAATACCTCAAGAAACTCATTCACCACTGGGACATAATGCAAAGAAGGACCCTTCGAGTTAAAATCTTTAACCCGAACTAAATGATAGACACCCCTTGAAGATTAATCTTCGAGCTCTAAGATATGAAATAAAATTCTCCTTAGTAGCTAGGGAAACACTATCTCACACAATAATTGGATCCCTAGGGAAATTAAACATGGCCTTATGGGTCTAGCAATCTAAGGAAGCATAACACGAGTGCAACCAGTCCATTCCTAGAATAATATCAAAATTAACCATGTCCAATAGTATCAAGTCTACCATAGTTTCTATACTACTAAAAGCTACCACACAGACCCATAGACTCTTTTGACAACCATAATGAAACACATAGATTTTGACCTCTAGAAAATTTTCTAAAATTCTAATCTTTGGACCAAATGCGACTCATGGATACAAGTTGTATGTTATGGTATGAATTGTATGGTCTAGTCATGTGTTGACCAGTGTTGGTTGGTGGCAAAGATTTTGGTCTCTAGAATGGGTATGACTTGTATGGTATGAGTTGAATGGTTGGATACAGGTCGTTTAGTTCCTTTACTTAACCATAGACTTTGTAACCTAAGTTGGATCTAAGTATGAGTGGCTCACCAAGAGCCATAATATAGGTTATCATTGGTACCTACTACTCGTATGGTGGTCAGTGTTCAAACTTTCTATGATTCTATCTTGCCAGGGATACGAGTAAAGTGTATAAATCATATGTTATCCATACGACTTGGGTAGAATAAGTCATACAGTGGACAATTTAGGTCTCAGGGTTAAGGCTTAGGATACGAATAGTGGGTACCAATTGTATCGAAAGGTACATCTCGTAAGGGTCAGTCGTACCCCTGTGATGGGATTTTTTGCATCTTAAGTGAGGGATATTCTAGATATTTTCCCACTTACCCTAATAATGTCCCATAACTTATATTCCTATTGGGAGGTTATTTACCCTATTATTCTATTCATTAACACTTAGAAACTCTTCCTAAATACTCTATAATTCTCTTAAAATCTTTTGGGAAAAAAAGTTAGGGTTTCAACTAAAGGACAAAACTGGCATCTTGTTGGTGGTTTCTCTTCATCTACTTTGTCAATTAAGTCTTGTTCTCTTCCCTTATTTTTAGTTCTAATTAAAGGAATGGTTTTTTACTATTTTTATGGTTTCATTATTGGATGATTTTTTATTTTCAAATATGATTTAGGTGTTTTGGTTATAAATGCTCGACTATGGTTTTCTCCTATCTTAATTATACTTTTATATATATTAATGGTGGTTTTGGATAATTGGTTGCATGGCAATGGTTATTTGGTAATGGTCTTTGGTTTTGGAAATACTATGCCCCCAATGTGTTTGATAAAATGACTTTAACAATGTTTTTACTCTAATAATGGTTTTTCAATGGAACTTGTGCATGGTTTAAACTTTGTAATAAACCCTGAATGATATAAATGATTTAAATGGTTTTAAATGGATTGGAAAGGCCTTGGTGGCAATGGTTTTGATTAATTGAACATCATGAAGGGTACATGGAATCCCATAAACCTATATATGGTTGGCTATGGACAAAACTTGGAAGTATAGTCAGTATGATAATACCAATACTAATGGCCTTATTTAATAAATAGTTAATGTACTGGTTAGATGCATGGTAAACTTTTTATTTAGGCACTAATGGTGGGTGTGTAACAAAATCATGGAAGGTGGAGATTGATGTTGGGTGTATTTATGAACTTTAGTGTTGTTATCCTAGTTTATTTAGCCTTATTTTGAGGTAAATTCATTTTCTTTATGCGTTAACAATAATTTAATAAGAACGTAAGTGTTTAATCATGTTATTACAAAGTTTAAAGGTGTTTTCAAACATCTTTGGACTTAAATTGGTTATTTAGAGTCTAGATGAGAAAACTAATTTTACTAGCTTAAGCTAGGTGTTGTTCTAGTCTATCATGATGCATTCTAATGTGTCAAATGAGTTCCTAATGTTATTACTGTGTATTTGTTAGTGGAAAAACTTCTTTATAATTTTGAAAATGTAATTGATCACAGCCAAGAGTCAATTCAATAATCTAAAGATTAATAGGATGAGACTAGGCTTAGCTTGAGTTTTGAGTTATCGTTGTGGATTGTTGGTTGATTTGAGCTCTAATATATGGTGTTTGATGAAGTAGGATTCTTGCTGAGTGAATTTTATTCATATTTTGATGATGAACAATATTAAATGCAAGTGGAAATAATACCAAAAGGCTTGGGATGGGCAAAAAAGATGCAAGGGCAATGTAAAGGTCAAATGGGACTTTCTAGTGAGGGCAAGCAATATAGAGGTGGAACCTTATTTATACTGGTGGACTAAGGCAGGAAATGCCCCCTCCATTACCGTGGTCCAAAGCAGGCGACGCCCCCACTATTTCAACACGGTCAATTTACCTCTACTATAAATACATGATTTTAAACACTTTTTAATTACTTTTGGACATCTTTGTACATTGAGAGGGGATTTTCCACACTTCTTCTAGGGTTTATTTCTCTTTACCTTAATTCCTTATAGATTTAATAATGTAATCAAATACTTTAATTATGATTATGTCTACTAGTGGCTAAATGCCCTCTTTTTGGGTTAAAGCAAAGAACATGACTATGATTGCTAAGAATTTATTTGGTTTTATTTATTTATCATATTTAGTTATTTGTTTGCCCTTTTCATCATTATTTGAACAATTTGCGACCCTTAAAATAAATATATTGCCAACCTTGTGATCTCGAGAGGGGGAATAGAAAGATAAAACATGGGGATAAATAGAGTAGGGTTCTTATTCATTTATAAAATAGTGGATTTAAATTAGAATCTATGACAGGGATATACCTAGAAGTCTTACTTGGTTCTCTGTAGGATGAAATATAATTGTGTTTAGCTTAGTTCTCACATCCCCACTCAACTATATAGTTATGGGTCTAAGTTAGATAGGTTGTTAGAGGTCGGGAGACCATGATCATAAAATCAACCTAGTGAATCAAAAGCCAAGATAAGTAGTCTAATCGATGAAGTTCATTAGCATAGTATGATTATTCATAGTTCTCTAGCCTCGGGTTTTCATCTATTGATTATTTAAAGTCTTTACTTTCCCGCATTATTTTAGTTTACTTTTAATTTACAAACCTTTAAAACTCTTTGGGTTACTATTTCACTTGTGAATCTCAATAGTTAAAATTGAACTAGATAGTTTCTTAACACTAGTCCCTGTGGGATCGATACTTGGCCTGTAGAAGGGCCATTTTACTACTTGTGAGTCCACGTACACTTGCGTGTGCACTTGGGCGCAATGAGTTTTTGTTGACATTGCTGGGGACTTGTAATTTGGTAACTATTTCAGTTTTAGTTTTACTTTTTAGATTTATTTGATTCTTTACTCTTTGTCTTGGTATTGAATTTGTAGGAAATAGGTTTGCAGAGTAGTAAGTTGGCAAAGGATAGGGAATTGATTTAACCAAGCCCCAAACTCCAGAAATGCTTCCATCATTATAGGAGATAAGAAACCCTTCTCCCCCGTATCCCATAATTTCAATAAGAACAAGACAATATAATTTTATAGCTGAAGATCATCCAGCTCGCAGGACAGTGAGAGAAGTGGCAATCCCACTTCCGATAAATCTGACCTCCCCTTTTCAAAAATCGGATACTAAAGGTAATTTTGAGCTTAAATAGAACATGGTGTAGCTTTTGATCAGCAGTGGACAGTTCACTGGGATTTACCATGAATATTGTAATACCCCATACATTCCAAAACATACAATACCAACTTAACATCAATGAAAGTATTTAAACTCGAGATAGATATTTAAGCTTATAGTTAAAGGTAAGTGTTAAGTTAAGTAGGGGGATAAAGATTTTTTTAAAAAAAAGATACAATACGGGATATGCTTGATTAGCTTAATTAAGGTAGTGGTGACCAATAGGTGCATCACCTACTTATACTATTAAGATGAATTGGGGACTATATTATTGGACATGTTTAACACCCAGATTAAGTAAAAAAAGGATAAGGGTGACCAGCCCAACACCTAATCTATTTAAGTACTAATATGGTGTGATCCAATTAGAAACAAACCAAGTAGGTGCATTACCTACTTGGACTTTTTGAGCATCTTAAATAGCCAAGTAAGTATCTCACCTACTTGGACTATTTTTGACCTACTTAAAATATCCAAGCAGGTGCATCACCTACTTAACCAAGTTGTGGCTGAAAATAAGAAAAAAAGAGGTGGTTCAATAGGCCCCTTTTTTTAAATTTTAGAACCAACTCATTCCCTTTATTATTCCATTTGTAAGAATATCAGATTTTCTATATTCTCTCTCTAGCTTCCTTAAAGATTCTAACAGCAGCCCTAAATTTCCATTAGGGTTCTTGGGGATTTTCCCTCATCTAAGTTAAATAAAGGTAGGTGAATAATTCATGTTTTTAACTTAATTTTACCATGGGATATTATGGAAAACATATAAGCATGGCATTCATACTTTTTTTCTTACTTCTAAGAGAATATATCCTTCTTTAGTTCTAGTGGAAAGAAAATCCAAGTTCTTGAAGGAGTACAAATTAGAAAGATAAAATTTTAGAATTCTGAGGTAAGGATTTTCCCCAATTTTGTCCCTCTTTATGTATGCTTTGATGAAGGATTTTGTATGTGGTTTTCTTTAGAACTTATAGTGTGGTGATTGGAAATATTCTCCTATTACGCTAAAATGCATTTTGGGACTGTTTTAGGCTGTTTTATTTGTATTATCATGGGGAACGGTTGGATGGCCTTCTATGGTGCTTGTACTAAGGTGTAAATAAAGGGTGTTATATTGGGGGGATAGTCTGGTAATTTTGTAATGTTGGGACAGTCACAAAGTGCTTCCTTTAGCTTTAATTATGAGATTATTTGAGCATTTTAAATATAATGTAGATGAAACTCATATGTTGATAGCTATGTAATCCATGAGTTCATATCGCTGGTTAATTGAGAGGTACTGTTTTGTATTAGTAGACCAAATGGGGGTATATCTAAAAAAATGGAGAAGTCATAAAACCCTCATAAAGGATAGAACCAGTGAATGTTGTTGTGGTACACCACCAATTAGATATTGCATGAGCTTACTGCCCCTACACTCTTTTACATTATTTTATGTGTCATGAATTCAAATAAATATCAGAGAACCATATAAAAAGGTTGTATGGCGTATAGATGAGATTAGAGAAGAAGAGGGTAAAATAAGCACCCTTGAATTGATTACTAGGGGCTTACTACCCGGCTACTATTTTGGTGAGGCTAGGTAGCCCAAAAAGTGTTAATTAGCTACTAATACTGGTTTTATAACTTACCTTATTGTAGATAAGTAATCTGAAAGAAAGAAGGTTAATTTATGGTAATATCCGAATGCGCGACAAGGTATATAAGGCTATTTGTTTTTTCTATTTCTTTGGCATGAATCCAACACATTGTGTGATAAAGTAAGCTTCATAAATGATCTAGGTAGCAAGTGATATGTAGTGGCAGTATATAATTAACCAGTGTATCTAATGATCTCGTTCCCACTCCTTATTGCGTTAAAGTACTTCAACATGAGTTTATTACTAGATATATGTGCTTACTCCACCAAGTGTTAGCATTCAAGTCTTATTATTTTTAATCATTAAAACATAAACTCTTGTCACTTGTACCCTTACATGAGTCAATAAGATCCTAGAATATAGATAATAGATGTGTTTATTTGTTCAGCACACAATTAGCCTACTTTTCTCCAACTTGCTTCAATTGGTCTATCTAATCATGCACCTTATTCTCTCATATGTTAACATGTTCCCTTCATTAGAAATCAATCCCATTGTCATTCTCTATATTCTTAGCTCACACACTCTTAATTATTCCATTGAATAGTTTAGATGTCCTAACTTGGGATGTACATTTGTCCTGTGTTAAATTTGTCCATGCTCTTTAAGAAAGTAGCTTGTCTGCTGTACTGGATGCTTTAGTTCCCATGTTCATGTGATTCTTTCATTGGGTATCATTTACCAGGTATTTTATCATCATAACATTGAAATAAAGTCTATATCTCTTGGCTTGATAAGTTAAATGTCTCCACTTGATATGTGATTCCATTTGAGCTATCAAATGTGTAAGGTGTCACATAAAATCCTAAGTATTACATTGGTGTTACAGCTAATTTACAGGTATTTATCACTACCTCAAGTCCATAATTATATGTCTCCTACTATTTGGTTGGTTATCCCAAAGCAAACACTATGACCACCAAAATTACAATCTAAAAAATTAAAAAAGTGATGTAAAGTAAGCATACTTATATATGGGTGGTAGCTTAGAGGCAAAGCCTAGCATGGGCCTATCCCAATACATGGATTTATGGGTGGTATCCCAGGGGTGGAAGAACACCTAGAATGGGTCGATCCCATTATCGGGTGGTATCCCAGGGGTGAAAGGAAAGCCTAGCATGGGTCGATCCCGATTTGTATATTGATGAGGAACGTATCCCAGGGGTATAATTCCTAGCATTGTTCATACTCTTTTACCAATGATTATCTGGTCATATGTATCACATGGTTTAAAAAAATTACAAAGCAAAGAAGAGTAAAGTAAAGAAAAGCATGTAATGTACAGTCTTCCACAAGTGTAAGTAAAGGTGGTCATTCTTCCTTATCTATATATTTATATATTGATCCATGATTTTATTGATTTTTGTATGTCACATATGGTTATCTCATGCCTTACATATTTAGTACATTACTTTGTACTGGCGTCCCTTACCGGGGACCAACGTTCCATGTTGCAGGCACAGGTTCTTAGCTAGTAGATCTCCACTGTAAAAGCACGGGATACTCAGCAGCTATTGTTGAGGTCCAAGTTTATTCGGGGCCTTGCTGAGTCTTTATCATATATATTTTGATGGTTTTATAGTCACAGATTCCAATAGAGGCTTTGTAGAAATTGTAAAGCAGGCATATGTATTCACAGATTCATATGTCATCTATATCAGTTTGGCTAATTGGTTGGTATCATATATATAATTTCTTATTAGTGATTTCATTAGTATAGTGATTAATTTTCTTATCTAATTTATTTTTGTAGTATGTCTTCTTATAGTTATTGTCCGCCTCATCCAATATTGGAGTGTGACAAAGATCCACAAGTTCATCTGCTTAACTGTTTAGAGTTCAATGACACATTCACCCCTACAGGTGTGTCAACTAATTATGTTAGGCTGACACTATTCCTTTTTCACTATTGGGGGAAGCAACGAAGTAGTTGAATGCTGATCCGGCAAGTTTAATTATGATATGGGATGACTTAGCCAGGAAATTCCTCATCTGGTTCTTTCTATCTGGAAAGAATGCCAGACTGCGTAGTAAGATTGTATGATTCAAAGTGAAGCCAGATGAGAATTTATATCATGCTTGGGAGTGGTTCAAAGATCTTCTTTGGGACTGCCCACATTATCAGCAGTCCAATAAGGTATTAGCCCATATTTTTGTTAAGGCACTTGATCATAACACGAAAACTTTGTTAGATTCAGATGCAAGTGGTCAAGCTTTGGAATTGATGTATGATGAGTTGTATACCTTGCTGAACCAGATTGCACAAGAAAATCCTAAATGGCATTCAGACTCAAGAAATCCTACAAAAAAGGTTGTAAGTGTGTTAGAGGTAGACCAATTTACTGCTATATCCTCTCAGATTGATTCATTTCAGAATTATTTAACAACTCAATTAAGCAATATAAAGTTAGAGGTTACACAACCTACAATAATAGTGAATGCAATTCAGTAGACATGTACTTCGTACGTGGTGTATGGAAATAGTGGTCATTTTATAGATATGTGTGCTTCCAATCAAGATGTTTGTAGGAAATATTCAAAGGCCAATTTATGGGAATGTCTACAATCTGAAGTGGTAACCAAATCAATAATGGAATGCGCAATAGTAGCAGTAGGATCACAGAAAATAGGCCACAACCTAAAGCAGCAATGTTAAACAGATGTTATGGAAAATTATGCTGCTCAGGCACAATTAGCCTCAGCTATAAATAACCAGCAAATAGCTACAAGGAGGTTAGAGCTACTGATAGGGTAGATGTAGTAGGTACAAAATACCAGGCCTCAAGTTAGGTTACTAAGTAATACTTAAAATTATAAACAAGTAATGGCAAACACTTTAAGGAGTAGTAAGGAGATGAATGAAGGACCTCTAAACAAAACCAATGAGGTAAATATAGAAGAGGCTCCTAAGTAGGTAGATAACAAATTTGCTAAATATTTAAGGAAGTCTGAGTACTCAAAAGCAAAAGTTGTTGAACAAGAGAAGAAGAGACTACCACTACCCTTCCCATAAAGGCATATAAAGGAAAAGGAGGATGCATGCTTTAAAAAATTCTTTGACACATTTAGAGAGCTTTATATTAACCTTCCACTTTTAGATGTTTTACAGGGAATGCCCAAGTACGCTAAGTACTTGAAGGATGTGGTTACTAATAAAGTTAAGTTGTAGGATATTGAGACAGTAGGACTCACTAAGGAGTGTATTTCTATGGTGATGTAGAAGATGCCATAAAAGCTCAAAGATCCTGGGAGTTTCACTCTCCCTAGTCAAATTGGCAGCAGTGAGGTGGTCTATGCACTTAGTGATTTGGGGGCAAGTATCAACTTGATGCCCCTCTTTTTGTTCAACACCTTAGGCCTGGGAAAGCTAAAATTGAGCTCCGTGATACTCCAATTAGTAGACCAGACCTTATCCCATCCTCAAGGAATCACAAAGGATGTTCTCATTAAGGTTGGTAAGTTTATCATTCTTTCTAACTTTATTATTTTAGCTTTTTAGGCAGATAAAAGAGTATAATTCATCTTGGGACGTCCAATCTTGGCAATAGGAGGAGTTTTGATAGATGTAAGAGAGGGAACACTCACAATGAGGATAGATGATAAAGAAGCAGTATTTAAATTGTACAAACCTCTCGACACACTATCCTATTATAAAGATGTGTGCATGATTACTGTGATTAAAGAGGGTAAGTGTGCGGTGGTAGAGTCTTTTCAAGAAAATACCTCTTAAGACTTCCTAATTCAGAAGCCTAAGCCTCCAATACCATAGCTTGACATAATACAAATTGATGAGCCTGAAAGGGCTAAAGTTGAGAAAGCTATTAACCTTGACAGTTCACACTCAAGACATTAGAAATGAATAGAAAATGACATCCTAGTATGAGGAAGAGGATGAAGGAAAATTGATAAGTTTGAGAATGGGTCGTGCCGCGACACTAAATCAGGTGCTGCTTTTTAGTTTTAACTATACTAGTTGTTTATTTTTGTTGAGTCACATATTGATGGAAAGTATAAGCACTGGAAAACCTGAGCTAAAAAGAATGGGAAGATTAAGTGTAGGGTTCCCCGGACCCTCTTGATGTATAAATATGCTATTAGCTAGGCCTAAAGGACTCAGGGAGTATATCTATCTCTACTTTTAAGTATACTTTAGGGACAAAGTAGATTTTTAAGTGTGGGATGAGGGAATTCCCATTTTTAGGAGTAATTTTAAAATTTTTTGTGTTAGAAGTAAGTGAGAGATTCTTTTTGGTGCTATATTTGATTTCATGATCCAAGTGTTTTTATGGTAAAAAGCATGTTAGTTGTGTCAATTATTGTTGTTAAGACTCTAGGCTCATGTTTATGACTCTTTTACTTGTTGTCTTAATGATTAAACTCATGTTATTGTTTGGTTTAGAGTCTATGATGATCCTACTTGAGCTGAGCATTAGCGTGTGAGGTGTTTTTACATTCCTTATTTTATCTGATAGCTAGAACTTATCTGGTCTATATACAAAATGAAATAAAGAGTGTGGGTTTAGAAGATGATACAGGCATTTCTTTGATTGAAAATTTCATACCTTCTTTTGACTAACCCTTGTGCATAATCCTAGTTATCCCTATTGAGACTTTAGCTTTTTCTTTGGTTGCCTTATATGTATCTTAATCCCTTTGTTTGATTGACCTTAATTAGATCCAAAGCTTCTAAGCGGTTTAATAAAAAATTTATTTAGTAAAGAGTTGGAAATTCAAGTAGGATAAAGGTGAAATGAATCCCCAAAGTGATAGGTATTGGTCTTTAAAAATTGTTGTATTGTGGTTGGGATTTAGAGAAGTTTTTACTAAAAAATTCCCATTTTTATCCTAGTTATGTTATAATTAATCTTTTTAAGCTCTGGTCCTCATGGACATTTTGCACCTCAACTAAGGCAATTACTTAAGTTGAGGGTGTCTATCATAGGGGTACGTAACGTGTAATGGGTGCAAAGAAGGGTAAAATTGAATCATGTGTACTTAGAATACTCCCACCATAGTATATGAGAATGAACTTAATGAGATGGGGCAAAAAAAAAAGAAGTGGGTAGATAAAAGTGTTGTTAGTTGGTTGTTAGAGATTGGTCTTAATTGAAAAATGTGATGTATTGAAGCTCTCAAGGAAAATAGTCACTATTCTTGGCCAAAATTGTTCCTACATGTCCCTTAGCCTATATTACAACCATTAAAGACCTATTTGATTCCAAGTTTCATCATTCTCATATTAGTGGAGTACTACATTTAGGGCAAGCCTATAGGTTGTTGTATGCAACTTGTGAATTCCTTGTGAGAGTGAGCACAATATGATTCTTGTACCCATTCTGTTATAGATTACATGATTGTGTGTGATTATGGGTAACTCTCTTATTGTGAGGGCACATGTTTGATGAATGTAGGTAATTTGTGTGATCTCTTTGAATGAAAAATATGTATGAGTTTTCCAACTAGGTGAGTCAATTCTCGAGGTTAGGATGTTTTGAAGTAGTATTCTTGAACCGTCAATTGTGTATAACATGCTTAGTGTAGAAACTTGCATTTTGTTTAGTCATTGTGGTACTAGATTGATTGTATTTCTTTTATTAGAATTTTAGAGTCTCCTTACCTTATGATGCTTCGAGTAAAGAGTTGTTCAAGGACGAACAAGTCTTTAAGTGTGGGGTAGTGATGTTAGGTTTATATATGGAATTTAGTGTTGTTATCCTTGCTTAATTAGCCTTGTTTTGAGAACAATTCATGTGCTTTATGTGTCAACAATGATATTAATAAGTATTTAAGTATTTAAGTATGTTATTATAATGTTCAAGGTGTTTTCAAACAAGTTTGGACTTAAATTGATCATTTAGAGTCTAGACGAGAAAACTAGTTTTACTAGCTTGAACTAGGTGTTCTTCTAGTCTATCATGATGGATTATAATGTATAAAATGAGTTATTAATGTTATTATTGTTTATTTATTAGTTTAACAACTTATTTTTAATGTGCAAAGTGCAATTAACCCAAGCTAAGAGTCAATTCAACAATCTAAAGATTAATAGGACGAGACTAGGCTTAGCTTGAGTTTCGAGTTCATCGTTGTGGATTGTTTGTTGTGTTGAGATCTAATATATAGTTTTTGATGATTTAGGATGATTTTTGAGTGGACTTTATTTATAAGATTATGATGACGAACAAGCTAATATTCAAGTTGAAATAATACAAAAAGGCTTGGGATGGACGAAAAAGGTGCAAGGCTAATGTAAACGTCAAATGGCACTTTCCAGTGAGGGTAGGTGATATAGGTGTAATACCACATATTTCTCCATCTTAATTTAAGTCTTAGTAAATTATTAATCCCATAAAAAAAATTTAAATACTCAGAATATTTCAGTTTAGTGCCTGCCATTGCGTAGGAAATTCAATTAGCTTTCCAACGGTATAAAGTTTGCCCAAATCCGATGCTCGAGCGAAGAGTTAGAGCCATTTTAGTAAGACAGTGTGCCACCTGAGCCATCAATGTGTCGTAGAGCATGACCAAATGAAAATAGTCAATCCAGTGTATCTCCATGATATTGGCGCATCGCGCTATAGACCCAATTCACAATTGTCAATTTCCAATGAGGCAACGCGATTCCACCACATCGCGCCAAGGAATAAAATCTCATCTAGAAAGACACCGCGATGGCACCGCATCGTGCCAATAGTCCAATTCCCAGTTGTCTATTTTCCAGTGACACGGCGCGATAGCACTGCATCCTTCCGGGTGCCAAAATAGGGAATTTTCAGTAATTTTGAGTTTTAAATTTAAGGGCATTAAAGTATTTTTCCCCTCACCCCAGTCAAGCTTTAACATAAAAATCACCTCTAATTAACCTAGTTACTTAATTATTCATCTAATTTTCCCCCAAATTAAACCATTATTTCTCAAGAGGCAAAAACCCTAGTTCAAGAATTCATCAAGAACTTCAACAAGCTCACAAATTAAGGTATGTTAGGTGTTCATCTATAGGTCCCTTTCACCCATACAGTCCAAGAATCCATTTTAAAAACTTCAAGATTCAAGATTCATGATTTAGATGTATGAAATTTGATTGTATTCATGTTTTGACATTTATTGATTTTTAAATCCATGATTAATGGTGGATTCCAGGAAATTGAATAGCATGTATATTGAATTGAGTAATCCCCATGTTATAATTCATGAAATTGTAAGTTTGGGCATTGTAATTGCCATGTTTATGTGTTATCCATGATTTAAATTCCAAGTCTCAAGAATTGTTCCTAGTATCAGTTGATCTACATGATATTCATGATAAACCATTCAATTTGCAAGTTAATTCTTATAAGAATGTTTACCCTATGTGTTTATGATCTAGTAAAACAAGAATGCCTCTCATGCATTTGTTAAATTGTCTATGAGAATGAAATAATAACATTATAGCATGATAACATGCATTCCCCATTCATGTACAAGTTAATACACTATAAGTGTTTGATAAAATGTCTCTATAGATGAATTATGAACAAATGAACATTTTTATGTTAACAAGAATATGCTTTGCTTTACTTTTCATACTATCGAGTCCTGAGGGTATTTAATACCCGATAATTTAGTTATGTACCTAGAGCCAGTGTTAATTACAGAATAGTGTCAGTCATGTCCCAATTAGTCGAATCCAGTTATTTACAGACTTAGTCAGTTACAAAACTCAAGAAAACTCAGTAAACTATGTATCAGTCCAGTCCAGTTTTGTATACATAGTTTAGTGTCTTTCAGTTGGGAGTAGGATTTAGCACCGAGCGAGCCTAAGGATGGGGTCTCACCCGTTAGTTAGGACTGGGTCCCTAAAAGCAATCCCTAAGTTACATAGCTAGCATATTTTTTGAGATGTCACCCATTAGATAGGACTAACACACTCAGGGATCACTTGCTAGCTTAAGACTAATCCCATGGATCACCTATTAGTTAAGACTGACTCCACTACAATTATTAGTACTCATGGCATGACTCTAACACCCTTTCAATTAAGGTTACAGATTGGACCCCAGCTCAGTTATCTTATATTATTTAGGACATGTCTTTTAGATGATTACCACCCACAATTTTAGTTTCAGTCTTCAATATGGAACTTAGTTAATTTGATAGGATCAGGACTGTCAGACATAGTTAATCAATATCAGTAAATTAGTAATCAGTAACTTCAGATATCACTTACTCAATTATCAAAAACTCAGTGCTCTGCTTTAGAAAAGCTCGGTTATAGTATACATATATGCATAGTATTACATATTCAGTATTATAGTAGTTTCAGTTATCCATGTACTCCCATATTCAGTTATTCTATATCATTTAGTTAGTTACTGTTCATGCATATGAACCCTTGCATTTAGCCTTACCTCATCTAGCATACCAGTACATTCCATATACTGACGCATACTCTTTCTTTGTGCTATGATGTCTTATATCATAGGTTTGGATGTTCAGGTTTCCAATTGCACTTAGACAGATCTAGTTAATAGTCACAGATTTAGCAGTGAGTCCTCATATATCGATGATAGGCTTTTATTTTAGTATTTTAGTTTATCAGTAGTTCAGTAGTTTTAGTTAGTTGGGGGCTTGTCCCATCAACTCCGCTTTTTAGATAGTTCAGTTAGAGGCTTTCAGACTAGACCAGTTTAGACAGTGTTTAGTTTTCAAAAATTTTATCAGATGTTACATTTTTTATTAGTAATTTAAATATTTTTAACCTTGTGCTAATTCAGCCCGATTCTCTATTATGTATAGTATTATTATTCAGTGCTCATAGCAGATATCAGTCATGGGTTAGCTTATGGTCCTGCAGGATCGTAAGCACCATGTAACGACTAGGCGGTAGTCTTGGGTAGTTACAAACTTGGTATCAAATCCTAAGGTTTGACAGAGTCCTAGGGAGTCTAAAAGCCACATCAATAGAGTCTTGTGCATGGGTGTGTAGCGCTCCACACTTATGGACAGGAGGCTATGAGATAATTTAGGAAAAGTTTCCCTTCTTTCAGTATTCATGTCGGGCGAGTGAGCATGAACTCCAGTTAAAAAATCACAGTCTAATCCGCTTCTTCCTTTTATTTACAAAACACGTATCCCAAAAGGACTAACAAAAAAAGGACTAAAAATTAGTCAGCCCCTCATCCCATTCAAGCAGATCCCCTGGACGAGCACGTGTCTCTTACAGAATTCAGAGTTGTATTCACTACCCTAGCTAATTCAGCCGCAGCTCAGAATGAACTGCTAGATGTTATTCTAGAAAACCCAGTGGCCAATGCTTCTGTAATTCGAATTTAGGACTTCACCCGAATGAATCCTCCCCTATTCTCAAGATCTAAGTCAGAAGAGAATCCATAGGAGTTTCTCAATCAGGTTCAAAAAGTCATAAGTATCATGGGAGTGACTTCTAGTCAGAATACTGAGTTACCTACCTATCAGCAATAACATGTAGCTCATACGTGGTTTAAGTAGTGGAAGGTAGACAGGGGCAGAGGTGCAGAGCCCATAGAATTGGAAGAGTTTGCTACTGCCTTCCTAGATAGATTCTTTTCCATAGAGCTAAGAAAAGCCAAGGTGTAAGAGTTCATCAACCTCAAGCAAGGCTAAATGAGTGTGAAAGTGCTCCCTAATGTCATTAGAACCTTATAGAAAGAGTGTCTCAAAAATGCTCCAACTAAGTAAAATTTTTTAGTATAAGTTAGTTTGTAAAGCTAGCAATTCAGTTTAGCAGTCAGGCGGACAAATTCGTATGGTTCCCATCTTTCCATCTCGTTGTTCTATCCCAAAATGGAACATCCTAGTAGTTACGAGTTCAACCTAATTTATGTATCATGCATCAATTTCAGATCCTAGATATTTAGTCATGATTCGGTTCATAGGTTCCTCGTGTATCATCTCATACTTTTCCTTAGTATCTAAGCTAAGTTAGCATTCTCGAGGGACATAGTATCCCACGAACGAGATGCAATATAATCCCCAATCCTTTATGTTATAAACCTTCCATTCTCTTTTCACATCACGAATCCAGTTAGGGATAATGGGTACTCATAAGTACACCCTTTTGTTCTAAACTCAGTCATATAACCATTCCTAAGTCATGGCATGGATTCTAGGAATCAGTTCAATTCACGTATTCAGTTTATGTATCATATTTCAGGCTTAGTTTTACCCTCATTTTCCCATTCATACATGTTTAGTAAATAATCTAAGGCTCATCAGTAGTATCAGCTTAAGGTAACAGTCTTTCTTAGCTATACCTAGCTCCATGTTCATTTACATTTATAATCTTGATACTCCATTACCATTTCACATTCGGTCATGCATGCATGAATTAGTTCAGTCATGTACTCATGCATCATATATGCATGTTCAGTGTAAGAACTCAATTTGTCAGTAGTTCAGTCATGTAGTCAGGTTTTAGTTTTGCTTGTTCAGTGTGTAAACTCAGTCTTTCATGTTTCTCAGCTTAATCAGTCTCATTCGAGGATGAATGTTCCCAAGATGGAGATATTGTAATACCCTGTATTTCCATAGTTTAATTTAAGTCTTAGTACATGAGTAATCCCATACAAAATTTTTGAAATACTCAGTTTATTTCATTTTATAGTATGTCATTGCATAGGAAATTCAATTAGCTTTCTAACGGTATATAGTTCGTCCAATTCTGACACTCGAACGAATAGTTAGAGCCATTTTTGTAAGACAGTGCGCCACCTGATCCATCAATGCATCGCGAAGCATCACCCAATGGCAATTGTCAATTCCAATGTTTCTGCGTGATATTGGAACATCGCGCTATATACCAAGTTCATAATTATCAATTTCCAGTGAGGCAACGCTATTCCACTGTGTCACGCTAAGGACCAAAAGTGCATCCAACAAGACACCGCACTAACACCGCATTGCGCCACTAGTCCAATTCCCAGTTGTCTATTTTCCTGTGACACGGCGCGTTAGCACCACATTGCAGCGGGTGTCAAAATCAAGAATTTTCACTAATTCCAATTTTTAAATCTGAGGGCTTTAAAATCCTTTGCCCCTCACCCCAGTCATCCTTTAACACGAAATTCACCTTAAATTAACCTAGTTACTTCATTATTCACCTAATTTTCCCCCAAATTAATTCATTCTCTCTCAAGAGGGAAAAAACCTAGTTTAATAAATCAAGAACAATTTTCAAGGATTCACCAAGAACTTCAAGAAACTCACAAATTAAGGTATGCTAGGTGTTCATTTCACCCATAGAGTCCAAGAATCCATTTTTAAAACTTTAAAATTCATGATTCATGATTTATAAGTATGAAATTTGATTGCATTCATGTTTTGACATTTATTAAATTTTAAATCCATGATTAATGATGGATTCCATGAATTTGAATAGCATGTATATTGAATTGAGTAATCCCCAAGTTATAATCCATGAAATTCCAAGTTTGGGCATTATAATTGCCATGTTTATCTGTTATCCATGATTAAAATTCCAAGTCTCAAGAATTGTTCCTAATATGGGTTGATCCACATGATATTCATGATAAACCCTTCAATTTACAAGTTGATTGTTATAACCATGTTTACCCTAAGTGTTTATGATTCAGTAAAACAAGAATGCCTCCCATGTGTTTGATAAATTGTCTATGAGAATGAAATAATGCCATTATAGCATGCTAACATGTATTCCCCATTTATGTACAAGTTAATGCATTACAAGTGTTTGATAAATGTCTCTATAGATGAATTATGACCAAGTGAATATTTTTATGTTATTTAAGATTATGCTTTTCTTTACTTTTCATGCTATCAAATGCTGGGGGTATTTAATAACCGATGATTTAGCTATGTACCTAGAGCCAGTGTCAATTACAGGATAGTATCAGTCATGTCCTAGTCAGTAGAATCCAGTTAGTTATAGAACTTAGTACAACTCAGTCAGTTATAGAACTCAGGAAAACTTAGTAAACTCTGTATCAGTCCATTCCAGTTCAGTATAATCAATTCAGTGTCTTTTAGTTAGACGTAGGATTCAGCACCGAGAGGGCCTAGGGATGAAGTCTCACCCGTTAGTTAGGACTGGATTCCTAAAAGTAATCCCTAAATTCCAAAACTACATAGCTAGCATAGGTTTTGAGATGTCACCCGTTAGATATGACTGACATACTGAAGGATCACCTGCTAGCTTAGGACGGATCTCAGGGGTTACCCATTAGTTTGGACTGACTCCACAGTAGTTTTTAGTACCCATGGTACGGTGATAACACCCTTCCAATTGGGGTTACAGATTGGACCCCAACTCAGTTATCTTATCTTATTTAGGGCAGGTCGGATAGATGATTAACTCCCATAATTTTAGTTTCAGTCTTCAGTATAGAACTTAGTTCATTTTACAGGATAAGGACTGTCAGACATTGTCAATTAGTATTAGCAAATCAGTTATCAGTAACTTCAAATATCAGTTACTTAGTTATCAAAAACTCAGTGTTCAATTTCAAAAAAGCTCAATTATAGTATACATATATGCACAGTATTACATATTCCGTATTTACAGTAGTTTCAGTTATCCATTTACTACTATATTCAGTTATTCTATATCATCCAGTCAGTTACTGTTCATGTATATGAACCCTTGCATCTAGCCTTACCTCATCTAGCATACCAGTACTTTCCACGTACTGACACATACTTTTTCTTAGCACTATGATGTCTCATATCATAGATTCGAAAGCTTAGGTTCACAATCGCACTTATATAGATCTAGTAAGCAATCACAAATTTAGTAGTTAGTTCTCATCTATTGAGGATAGGCTTTTATTTCAGTATTTCAGTTTATCTGTAGTTTAGTAGTTAGAGTTAGTTGGGGGCTTGTCCCATCAACTCCACTTTTCAGACAATTCAGTTAGAGGATTTCATACTAGACTAGTTTAGACAGTATTTAGTATTCAGATGTTATATTTTTAGTAGTATTTCAGATAATTTCAACTTTATAGCAATTCAGCCCAATTCTGCATTATATATAGTATTATTATTCAGTGCTCATAACAGATATTAGTCATGGGTCAGCTTATGGTCTTTGGAGGTCGAAATCACTATGTAACAACTAAAGGGTAGTCTCAGGTCATTACAAACTTGGTGACAGAGACTAAGGCTCAACAGAGTCCTAGAGAGTCTGAAAGTCGCATCATGTAAATCCTTGTGCATAGGTATGTAGTGCACCACACTTTTGTACAAGATGCTATGAGATATTTTAGGAAAAGTTTTCTTCTTTCAGTATTAAATCGTACGAGTGAGCATGAGCTCCAGTTAAAAACTCTCATTCTAATGTGCCTCTTTCTTCTATTTACAAAATATGCCTTCTAAAAGGACTAACAAAAGAAGGATCGAAAATCAGTCAGCCCCTCAACCCATTCAAGCAAATCCCCTGGACAAGAACATCTTTCATGTAAAATTTAGAGCTGTATTCACTACCCTAGCCAATTTAGTTATAGCTCAGAATGAACGGGAAATTATTGTTTCAGCTAACCCAGTGGCCAATGCTACTGCAAGCAGAATTCAAGACTTTACCCAAATGAATCCTCTCCGATTCTCAGGATCTAAGTCAAAAGAGGATCCACAGGAGTTCCTCGATTAGGTTCAGAAGTCACAAATATCATGAGAGTGACTTCCAGTGAGAGTGTTGAGTTAGCTACCTATCAGCTACAATATGTATCTCATACATGGTTTAAGCAGTGGCAGGTAGACATGGGTACAGGTGCGGAGCCCATAGAATGGGATGAGTTTTCTACTACCTTTCTAAATAGATTCTTTCCCTTAGAGCTGAGAGAAGCCAAGGTGTTTGAGTTCATGCACCTCAATAAATGATTAATAAGTGTGAAAGAGTATTCCCTTTGGGTTTACTACATTATCCAAGCATGCTCCCCATGTGGTAGCAGACAATAGGTCCAGAATAAGCAAGTTCATATCTGGGGTATCAGAAAATATTATTAAGGAGTGCAGAATAGTGATGTTGATTAAGGAGATTGACATCTCTAGGATTATGGTCCATGGTCAACTAATAAAGGAGTAGAAGCTTAAGAATAATGAGAGGGAGAGCAAGAAAGCTAGAACAGGTAGTTTCAATTTCAATCATCCTAAGTGAGAGGGTGGTAACCGTTCCCAGTTTTGTCAAAAAAAATTAGTCCCAGTTCCATCCTCAGCTAGTGCGCCAGTACCAAAGTTTTTGACTGACAGTCGAGATAGGGCACCAGTCTCCAAAACCCAGGGTAGTTTGAGCAGTGGTTATACCCATCACTTTGCAAAAAATATGGTAAAAATCACCTAAGTATGTGTAGAGTAGGAAGCGATGTGTGTTTTGGATGTGGTAAGACAAGCCATAGGATATGGGAGTGTAGAGTATTGGCTCAGAGAGGAAAAGATTTGCATCAACTGGGTCAGTTCAACCATCCTCCAGTCCCATCCGATAACCTAACTCAACAAGATGCCACTTCCAGTACTACTAGTGGTCAACGCCAAAATAGATTTTATGCACTCCAGTCTTGCCTTGATTAGGCAAGTTCTCCTGATATAGTTATGGGTACGTTATAAGTCTTTCATCTTTATGTTCATTCCCTGTTAAATTCTGAGGCTTTACTTTCTTTGTAACCCCTATGTAGATGTCAACTTCAGTGTACAACCTGAAATATTAGTAGAGCCATCCTCAGTGTCTACCTCAGACTTTAGAGTAAAGTGGTGATAGCTCGGTTTAGAATTATTGATTAAGTGGTTCACAGCTTTATAATGATGGTTTTAAGCTAAGGGGGAGATGGTAGAACAATTAACCAAGTCAGCTTTATGATCCTAGCTCATATTCGGGGACGTTATTGAAAATCAGGTACACTTACAGTTCCTAGTATAAGGAGTCCCACTTCACTCAGTATAATGAATCATGTTCCATAAATACAGAAACTCCAACAGAGGTCATGCATCTCATAACTTAGGTATTCATACCTTACAGTATGCTCAGTTCCCATAACTCATGCTATGCTCCAATGATCAGCTAAATTTATATTTCATCATGTACATCCTCAGTTTAAATCTCTTAATAAAGTCCAGGATGTTGATGTTCTATTCTTTAGGAATCAATTAGATGTCAAGTTTTGTATAGTGTCCATTTATTCTCCATGTCCTCATATTTAACCATCAGTGAACTCTCCTTATTAGATGAAGTAGTGATAAGCAGTTGCTTAGAAGGGAGAGTAGATATTTCATATTAAGAAAAGATTGTTTCATGCTAGTTTTACACAAGGCTGTACTTATGAAGATAGCCTTGAATGTCATGATTATATGTAAGGGGATGAATGCATTTCGGATATTTAAGTAGGCTTAAACATAGTACGAGAATTCAGTTCAGATCAGACCTCAGAAGGTAGGGTTATCTGTGCCTATATTATAGAGTTTTAGCCATGTTATGGTTTCTTATTTAGATATCTTATTCAGACCATACCAGGGTTTTGTACTCCGTAAAGTCATTAGAACCTTATAGAAAGAGCATCTCTAAAATACTCCAATCGAGTATAAGTTTTTAGTATAAGTTAGTTTGTAAAGCAAGCAATTCAATTTAGCTATCAGGCGAACAAATTTGGATGGTTCCTATCTTTCCATCTCGGCGTACTATCCAAAAATGGAACATCTTAGTAGTTACGAGTTCAGCCCAGTTTATGTATCATGCCTCAGTTTTAGATCCAAGATATTTAGTCAGGATTTAGTTCATAGATGCCCCATGGATCATCTCATGCTTTTTCTTAGTATCTCAGCCAAGTCAGCATTCTCGAGGGAAATAATGTCCCAAGGGGGAGATGCACTATAATCCCTGAGCCTTTATGTTCTAAACCTTTCATTCTCTCTTCATATCACAAATCTAGTTAGGGATAATGGGTACTCATAAGTTCACCCTCTCATTCTAATCTTAGCTGTATGACTATTCCCAAGTCATGGCATATATTTAAGGAATCAATTCAGATCACATATTTAGTTCATGTATCATGCTTCAGGCTTAGTCTTGCCCTCATGTTCCTATTTATACATGTTCATTAAATGATCTCAGGTTCATCAGTATTCTCAGCTTAAGGTAACAGTCATTCTTAGCTATACCCAACTCCTTGTTCAGTTACAGTTATAATCTTGATACTCTATTACTGTTGCACATTCGGTCACACATTCATGAATTAGTTCAGTCATGTACTCATGCATCAGATATGCATGTTTAGTATAAGAACTTCGTTTTTCAGTAGTTTAGTCATGTAGTCAGGTTTTAGTTTTGCATGTTCAGCATGTAAACTCAGTCTGTCATATTTCTTAGCTTAATCTGTCTTATTCGAGGACGAATGTTTCCAAGGGAGAGATATTGTAATACCCCATAATTCCCTAGTTTAATTTAAGTCTTAGTACATGAGTAATCCCATACAAAATATTTGAAATACTTAGTATATTTTTGTTTAGAGACTGCCATTGTGTAGGAAATTAAATTAGCTTTCCAACGGTATGTTGTTCACCCAAATCCGACACCCGGGCGAAGAGTTAGAGACATTTTACTAAGATAGTATGCCACCTGAGCCATCAATGCGTCATGAAGCATGACCAAATGGCAATCGTAAATTAGTGTTGCTTTGCAATATTGGCGTGTCGCGCTATAGACCCAGTTCATAATTGTCAATTTCCAATGAGGCAATGTGATTCCACCGCGTCGCTCCGAGTGCCAAAATGAGGAATTTTCACTAATTTTGAGTTTTAAATCTAAGGGAATTAAAATCTTTTGCCCCTCACCCCAGTCAGCCTTTAACATGAAATTCACCTATAATTAACCTAGATACTTCATTCTTCATCCAATTTTTACCCAAATCAAACCATTTTCTCTCAAGAAGCAAAAACCCTAGTTCAATAGATCAACCATAAAGTTCAAAAATTCACGAAGAACATCAAGAAACTCACAAATTAAGGTATGTTAGGTGTTCATCTATGGGTCCCTTTCACACATAGAGTCCAAAAATCCATTTTTACAACATCAAGATTCATGATTCATGATTTACATGTATGAAATTTGATTGTATTCATGTTTTGACATTCATTGAGTTTTAAATATATGATTAATGGTGAATTCCATTAAAGTTAATAGCATGTATATTGAATTGAGTAATCCCCATGTTATAATCCATGAAAATAAAAGTTTGGGCATTGTAATAACCATGTTTATGTGTTATCCATGATTTAAATTCCAAGTCTCAAGAATTGTTCCTAGTATGAGTTGATCTACATGATACTCATGATAAACCGTTCAATTTGCAAGCTGATTGTTATAACCAGTTTACCCTAAGTGTTTATGATTTAGTAAGACAAGAATGCCTCCCGTGCATTTGATAAATTGTCTATGAGAAAGAAATAATTCCATTATAGCATGCTAACATGTATTCCCCATTCATATACAAGTTAATGCATTACAAGTGTTTTATAAATGTCTCTATAGATGAATTATGACCAGGTGAACATTTTTATGTTATTCAAGATTATGTTTTACTTTACTTTTCATGCTATCGAGTCCTGTGGGTAATTAATAACCAACAATTTAGTTGTGTACCTATAGCTAGTGTCAATTACAAAATAGTTCAGTCTTGTCTCAATCAGTAGAATCTAGTTAGTTATAGAACTCAGTAGAACTCAGTTAGTTACCGAACTCAGGAAAACTTAGTAAACTCTGTATCAATCCAGTCCAGTTCAGTATACACAGTTTAGTGTCTTTTATTTAGGAGTAGGATTCAGCACCTAGAGAGCCTAGTGATTGTTTAACACCCCATATTCAAGTACGGGTATTGGTCTTATTTATATGGAATTATTTTTTTTTATTTTATTTAAAGCAGAATTTGCCCGTCGATGGTTCCATGCGAAGGTTATTGAATAAACTTTTCAATGATATAAAGATTTCCAAAAATGGATAGGTTTCGGATATAATCGAGAATGTTCGAAACTATAAAATGGTGGCCTAATATTTAGGAATAGTAGATGTGCAGGAAAATTTCCTGCACGCAAACTACTGTGGCCAGCTGAATTTTTGGATCAACTTCGAATGATTATAACTCTCTTAATATAATGAAATAGGAGATCTGAAACCTATTAAAACAAATATATTTGAGTCTTCTTACCAATGCAATTGGTTTCATCCAAATCCAATCTCTGAGTAAGGATTTATACTCGTTTTACTTCAGCCTATCAAAATAGATTTTTAGGGTCAACTTCAAACGATCATAACTCCTTGTACAGGAAGAACTGGGTGGCCTAATTTATATGAAATGAAAGCCCTTTGAATTATCCTTCCAACTATACTAATTTTACCTAAATCCAGTATCGGAGAAAAGAGTTACGGTCGATCTACTTTAGCTTATCAAAACAGTCCAACAAAGGACAGATTTGACATTATTTAAATTTTAAAGGCATTTTGGTCATTTCCTATTATATTATGGACGGGAATATGTGTATATATACATGTATATGAGTTCAAACACTCATTTTCATCATCAATCATTGAGGAAGAACAAACCCTATCCAAATTTGACCTTTAAATTACTTTTGGTTCAACCGTAGAAATTCCAAAGTAATTCGATAACTGCGTTTGTCATCTCGAGTGCTTTGAACGGCACCTATTATTTGTGTAAGCAGGATTGCATAATCAAGAGGTGAATTCTAAGGTATGAATATTGTTTTCCTTTGTTCTTTTCCATATGTATATGTGTGATAGAAGATTATATGTATTGGTTATTATTGTAAGGTGATGGAAATAGGGTTATGGACTATTTTGCATAGTTTGGCTGTATTAAATTGTGAAAGGTGGATATGGTAATTTATTTATGGAAGGTGGATATGGTAATTGAGTTACGGAAGGTGGATATGGTGATATACTATTGAATTGATGATTATTTATGTCTATGGCTCAATTCGGTTTAATGGATTGGTTGGAAGGATAAATGAATCCAAACTTGATATTGGATGATGTTGTATGAATATGCATGGCATGTGAATGTAATTGGAGTATAAGAGGGTTAAAGTGACACCCTTTATGGTATAATTAAGGCTTACTACTTAGACACTAGTTTGGTGAATTCAAATAATTGAATTGTGATGCTTGGTTGCTAATACTAGATTGCTATATATGTCCATAGTAGATAAGTAATCCGAAAAGACAGGAAGTCCATTTGAGACTAGTATTGAAGGTTGACATTCAGGTATGTAAAGCATACTCTATACCATATCTTTGGCATGAAAGTGAACAATTTTTCTATTAAGGAAGTTTCCAAAGTTATTCAGTAACATCTGATCCATAATGGTTTTGTATAATGTCCTACGTCACCAATGAACTTGTTTCCATCCTACAAGATGTCAAGACATTCCAATACTTACTTGTTTTCAAAATCATACATGTTTATTACACTAATGAATGTCAGAAGGTATCCGGTTACTCAAACAAGATCCATGTGCTATTAATGACTCCAAAATGTTTCATTGATATACCAATAAGTTCCTACTTTATTGTTATGGCATTGATGACTCCAAAACACTTCATGGATGTGCCAATGAGTTCTTACTTCATTGTTATTGCATTGATGGTCTATTTATATCTCTCTTATTGATGTATCATTGTTTCAAAGTATCAAAAATGTGGTAGCGACTAAAATAACAATCTCAAAGATTAATTGAACTAAGTGATGGAAGTTCTCTCTTATCGGGTGGTATCCCAGGGGCATAAGCCTATATGGGTCGATCCCTATTTATGTGTTTATGGGTGGTATCCCAGGGGCATAAGCCTATCATGGGTCAATCGCAGTTGATATGTACTGGAGGCAGCCTAATGGTCACAGTACAGTACAGTAATGATTACAAAGATGATAAGAACGAAGGTAAAGTGATTAAATAAATACAATGTACAGGTTGTCACAAGTTTTAGTAAGTGTCGCCCACTTTTATTACGATTTATTCACTTGTTTCTAATTTCTATTGAGCTCCTATATCATATGTGATTATCTACAACTTTACATACTCAGTACATATTTCGTAATGGCATCCCCCATGGGGGACCTGCATTTCATGCTGCAAGCTTAGGTACCTCAGCACATACACCACACAAGTAGGAGCCAGGATATCCAGCTACTTTTGGTGAGCTTCGGTTTGCTTCGGGGCTTTCTGTTTCATATCTAGTCACTTTTGGTATTGTATAGAAGTTAGTTATATGGCGGGGTATGTCCCAACCTTAGTTAAACTCTATGTATTGTGTAGAGGCTTTGTAGACCTAATGTACAGTCAAGGTGGTGTTTTGTTAATAGACGTGAAGCCTCCAACGGCCAAGTATTGTATATACATATATATGTGTGCTCGATCTTATACAGGTGATATTTCTTTTTATATGGGATATGATGCTGTCCGAATTTTGGGTTGTGATAGAGGTATGCATAGGAAGTATAAGGTTATGAGCTGGTTCTCCCAAGCCTCCTCAGTTATGGGTGCCAGTCTACCCCAAGAGGATTTGAAGCGTGATAATAGTGGTATCAGAAAAGTTCATCCTAGTGAGTCTACAAAGCCATGTCTATGTAGAGTCTTGTTTATCAATGTGCTATGCACCGCATCTATAAACAGGAGGCTATGGACATTTAGGAATTGTTTCTTTTTCTTCATGTCTTAGATCGTGCGATAGAGCCTATATTGTATATGAAGTCATAGTTGACCACTGAATCCATTTTTTCTTTTATTACAGTAATGATGCCGGTTACCAGAAGCAAGAATACCGGTAAACAAGTAGATGTGGCTGCCGAAGAGGGGACTAGTAAGTCACCCAATATACCAGCTAATCAAAGTGAGGCTCCAACTGAGCATGCATCAGAAACTTCTTCCACTCCGGAAGAAATAAAAGGGAGGAGAACTATATCCCCAGAGCCACCTATTAATGCTGCTGATCAAGATCTTAGAAATGCAGTGCAACTTTTGACTCGTATAGTTGCTGGGAAAGCTCAAGGGCAAGCCATTCCTACCACAGGTCCTAGTTGTACAGATAGGGTGGCTAGCCTTCGAACACAGGATTTTCTTAAGATGGATCCTCCCATTTTTACTAGATCATATCTTAACGAGGATCCACAGGACTTTATTGATCAAATTCAAAGGGCCTTAGATGTTATGCATGTAACAGGTAGAGAGACAGTGGAGTTAGTAGCGTATAGATTCAAAGGGGAGGCTATATATTGGTATGAGGACTGGAAATGATCTAGGGGTGTTGATGCACCCCCAGCTACTTGGAAAGAGTTAAAAGAGGCATTTATTGATCATTATCTTCCATTCAAGATTCGTCAGGCCCGTGCAGATTAGTTTTTAAATCTTTTTCAGGGGAATATGAGCGTGAGGGAGTATAGTCTCCGATTTAATTTTTGTAGAGATATGCTCCTAGTATTGTAGCTACTATGGATGATAGAGTTCATCAAAATGTGGATAGACTGGATCTATATCTGGTTAGAGATTGTACTAGTGCTGCTTTGAATAAAGATATAGACATAGTGAGGATCCAAGCTTTTGCAAAGAAAATGGAAGATCGGAAGAAGAAGAGAAGAATACAGGAATTAGAAAGAGGATATTCCAAGAGGGCCAGATCTACAGGGCAGTTCATGGAATCCCAAAGAGGGTTTAGACCATAGTTTTTTGCTAGACCACCTAGGCCGTTATCTTCTTTTTCTGTAGCTAGTGCCCCACCATAGTTCCAAGGGTCCAGAGGAAATCAATTTGGGCACAAAAGTGAGAGTCAAAATTCGGGGATAGTGGGGTACCAAGGGCAAGGGAATATGAGCTAATCGAGACCTCCTCGAGAGCCATGTAATAAATATGGAAGGTATCATTTGGGCACATGTCGGATGGGGACCAATGTTTGCTTTTGGTGCAGTATGTTGGGGCATATGATGAGAGAATGCCCACAAAGGGGCATAGGGGGTATGGCACGACCTACGGGGTCATTTGTTGCTTCATCATCATCGATACCTTATTTAGGAAGGGGTGCACTACCAATGGGTCATGTTAGAGGTTATAGAGGAGCCACAAGTTCTAGTGGGGCTCAAAATCGTATATATGCTCTAGCGGATTGACAGAATTTAGAGGCTTCCCCAGATGTGGTTACGGGTACGTTGTCTATCTTTTCATTCGATGTATATGCCTTAATTGATCCCGGTTCTACATTATCTTATGTTTATCCATTGGTTGCTGGAAAGTTCAAAAGAATACCTGAACTATTAGTTAAGCCATTTGAAGTGTCCACACCAGTTGGGGAATCTATTATAGCTAGAAGGGTTTACCAAAACTGCATAGTAACTATTTGTGTTCGTGATATGATGGCTGATCTCATGGAGTTAGAAATGGTAGATTTTGATGTTATAAAGGGTATGGACTGGTTGGCATCTTGTTATGCCATAATTAATTGTTGCACCAAAAAGGTATATTTCCATTTTCCAAATGAATCAGTCCTTGAATGGAAAGGTGAAATTGGCATGCCAGGAGGTAGATTTATTTCTTATTTCAAGGCAAGAAGAATGATTTCCAAGGGATACATATATCATTTAGTTAGATTAAGGGATATAGAAGTGGAGCCACCAACTCTTCATGCTGTTCTGGTGGTAAATGAATTTTCTGATGTATTTCCTGAAGATCTTCCAGGTTTGCCTCTTGAACGAGAATTAGAGTTTGGTATTGATGTAATACTAGGCACCCAACCAATCTCTATTCCTCCGTATAGAATGGCCCTAGCAGAATATGAGAATTGAAAAAGCAATTGAAAGATTTGCTAGAGAAGGGATTCATAAGGCCTAGTATGACCCCCTGGGGAACACCAGTATTATTTGTGCGCAAAAAAGATGGCTCGCTAAGGATGTTTATTGATTATTGGCAATTGAATTAGGTGACTATTAAGAATAAATATCCTCTCCCAAGAATTGATGATTTATTTGATCAGTTACAGGGTGCCAAATGCTTTTCTAAGATTGATTTGAGGTCAGGTTACCACCAAGTGAAGATCAAAGAGAAGGATATACCCAAGGCAGCTTTTCAAACACGGTATGGTCATTATAAGTTTTTAGTTATGTCATTTGGGGTAACAAATGCACCTGCAGCTTTTATGGAATTGATGAATAGGGTGTTTAAGCCATTCCTAGATGTCTTTGTGATAGTTTTTATAGATGATATTCTAGTTTATTCTAGATCAGAAGAGGACCATACCAATTACTTACGATAGGCATTGCAGACTCTTCACGATTGTAAGCTTTATGTAAAGTTTTCTAAATTTGAGTTTTGGTTAAATTCGATGGCATTTTTGGGTCATATTGTATCTAGTGAAGGAATAAAGGTCGATGCTCAAAAGATAGAGCTGTGAAGAACTGGTCAAGGCCCACAACACCTATGGAGATTTGTAGTTTTCTCGGGTTGGCCGATTATTATAGAAGGTTTGTTGAAGGCTTTTCTTCTATTTCAGCACCCTTAACCAAGCTAACCCATAAAGCATCCAAATTCTAAT
The DNA here is from genome assembly GCF_002878395.1 of Capsicum annuum. Taxonomy (NCBI): domain Eukaryota; kingdom Viridiplantae; phylum Streptophyta; class Magnoliopsida; order Solanales; family Solanaceae; genus Capsicum; species Capsicum annuum. The sequence continues at coordinate 94,857,486 of NC_061115.1, forward strand.
GGAATGATGCCTGTGAGAAGAGTTTTCAAGATTTAAAGAACAAGTTGATTTCTACACCCATGTTGGTACTTCCAGAAGGCACCGAAGGGTATACAGTGTATTGTAATACTTCGAGAATTTGTTTAGGATGTGTATTGATGCAGCATGGTAAGGTAATAGCATATGATTCTAGACAATTGTGGCCACATTAGAAAAATTATCCTACACACGATCTTAAGCTGGCAGTAGTTATTTTTGCTTTAAAGATATGGTGCCACTACTTATATGGGGTTCATGTTGATATATATACTGGCCATAAGAGCTTGCAATATATTTTTAATCAGAAGGATCTAAATTTAAGGCAGCGGAGATGGCTTGAACTATTGAAGGACTACGATGTTGATATCTTGTACCATCCAGGGAAAGCAAATATGGTAGCTGATACAATAAGTCATAAGGCTATGATGGCACCTATATAAAGGCAAGGGATAGTTAAAGATCTTCACCAGTTAGCTAGTTTAGGAGTTTGCCTTCTTGAAACTCCGAATAAAGAGCTTATCATACATAATGCTGCGGGATCTTCATTAGTAGCTGAAGTGAAAGAGAAGTAATATGCAGATCCTATTTTATTACAGCTTAAGGAGAACGCTCAGAGTGGTGCGACCAAGGCATTAGAGCTTACGCGAGAAGGAGTACTTCAATGCCAAAATCGATTGTGTGTGTCGGATGTAGACGGGCTAAGAAAGAAGATTATGGCAGAGGCATATTGTTCAAGGTATTCCATTCATCTAGGATCAACCAAAATGTATCAAGATTTGAAAGATATGTATTGGTGGAATGACATAAAGAAGAGCATTGCAGAATTTATAGCTGAATGTCCAAATTGTCAAAGATTTAAAGTTGAGCACCAAAAACCCGGAGGTTATATGCAATGCATTGATCTTCCAAGCTATAAGTGGGATATGATCAACATGGATTTCGTTATTGGTTTGCCTCGTACATCCTGTAAGTTCGATTCTATATGGGTGATTGTTGATAGGCTTACCAAATCCGCACATTTCCTACCAGTTAGGACCACTTACACAGTTGAAGAGTATGCGAAGCTGTACATTAAAGAGATAGTCCGATTACATGAAGTGCCAATTTCTATTATATCAGATCGGGGAACCCAATTTACCAAAAACTTTTGGAAGTCTTTTTAGAGGTGTTTGGGAACACAAGTGAAGTTGAGTACAGCTTTTCACCCTCAAACAGATGGACAAGCAGAATGTACTATCCAAACACTTGGAGATATGATACGATCTTGTGTAATAGATTTTAAGGGCAACTGGGATGATCATTTACCTCTTATTGAGTTTGCCTACAATAATAGCTATCATTCAAGTATCAAAATTGCACCATATGAAGCTTTATATGGAAGGAAGTGTAGATCACCAATAGGATGGTTCGAAGTGGCTGAAACTCTTTTGTTCAGACCGAATCTTGTTTATCAAGCCATAGAGAAGGTTAAAGTAATTCAGCAACAACTCAAAATAGCCCAAAGTCGACACAAGTCATATACAGATAGTAGAAGGAGGGGGCTAGAGTTTTCTATAGGTGATTGGGTATTTTTTAAGGTATCACCACTGAAAGGGGTAATGAGATTTGCCAAGAAAGGGAAGTTGAGTCCATGTTACATAGGCCCGTATAAGATCACTCGAAGGTTTGGACAAGTTGCATATGAATTAGAGCTACCCCAAGAGCTCTCATCAGTACATCTGGTATTTCATGTGTCAATATTTCAAAAGTGCATCGGAGATCCATCACATATCACACTGAGGATATGCAAGTTGCGGAAGATCTTAACTATGAGGAAGTGCCTATTGCTATTCTCAATCGCCAAGTTAAGATTATGAGAAATAAAGAGATAGCATCTGTGAAAGTACATTGGAGAAATCGTCAAAGGGAAGAGATTACATGAGAAGCTGAGGAAGTAATGAAATCTAAGTACCCTCATTTGTTCAAAGATGAAGAGGAAGTTCAAGAAACGGAGTTAGAACATTAACAAGTAAGTTTTTTTGATATATGCATAGTATTTATGTGATGATGTGAATATTAATAATGGACTTGAACTTGTTTTGGTTGAATAACTATGCTAATATTCAAGGACGAATGTCCTAAAGAGGGGAAGGATGTAACAACCCATATTCAAGTACGGGTATTGGTCTTATTTATATGGAATTAATTTTTTTTTATTTTATTAATACCAGAATTTGCCCTTCCATGGTTCCATTCCATACAAAGTTTATTGAATAAGATTTCCAATGATATAAAGATTTCCAAAAATGGATAGGTTTCGGATATAATAGAGCACGTTCGAAACTATAAAACGGTGGCCGGATATTTGGTAATAGTAAATGTGCAGGAAAATTTCCTGCACACAAACTACTGAGGCTAGCTGAATTTTTGGGTCAATGTCGAATGATCATAACTCCTTTAATATAATGAACTAGGAGATCTGCGACCTATTAAAAAAAATATATTTGAGTCTTCTTTCCAATGAAATTGGTTTCATCCAAATCCAATGTCTGCGTAAGGATTTATATTCGTTTTACTTCAGCCTATCAAAATAGATTTTTAGGGTCAACTTCAAACATTCATAACTCCTTGTACAGGACGAACTGGGTGGCCTAATTTATATGAAATGAAAGCCCTTTGAATTATACTTCCAACTATACAATTTCACCCAAATCTGATATCGGAGAAAAGAGTTATGGTCGATCTACTTTAGCTTATCAAAACAGTCCACCAAAGGACAGATTTGACATTATTTAAATTTTAAAGGTATTTTGTTCATTTCCTATTATATTATGGATGGGAATATGTGTGTATATCCATTTATATGAGTTCAAAAACTCATTTTCATCATCAATCATTGAGGAAGAACAAACCCTAGCCAAATTTGACATTTAAATTACTTTTGATTCAACCGTAGAAATTCCAAAGTAATCCAATAACTGTGTTTGTCATCTCGAGAGCTTTGAACGGCACCTATTATTTGTGCAAACGGGATTATATAATCAAGAGGTAAATTCTAAGTTATGAATATTGTTTGCCTTTGTTCTTTTCGATATATATATGTGTGATAGAGGATTATATGTATTGGTTGTTATTGAAAGGTGATGGAAATAGGGTTATGCACTATTTTGCATGGTTTGGTTGTATTGAATTGTGGAAGGTAGATATGGTAATTGAGTTATGGAAGGTGGATATGGTGATATACTATTGAATTGATGATTATTTATGTCTATGGCTCAATTTGGTTTAATGGATTGGATTCATTTATCCTTCCAACCAATCCATTAAACCAAATTGAG